>NC_083574.1:84797838-85097838 GCF_027579695.1 Neoarius graeffei | reverse complement strand
TGTATATTGAAGGAAAACAATCTTTGTGATTAAAATATAATGATGCTGTGTTTTTAGAGACACCCCCAACAGATATACGATTTTACTGCCTTCACTTTCCTCTTTATGGGAGCTCAGCTCCCACTGGCTCCCATGTAATTCGAACCATGACCTGAAGGCTAAAATAAAATATTTTCCCAGCTACCTAAGAGTACCTACCCACTGTTCAAGCCTGTGTTTTCAAGCATTTTTAACACTCAGGAGGAATGGAGTATGTGTATAATAGAGCACGCTATCTGTCTGCCGGATTGCTTTATTTTTCAAAGAGTCGTCGAGAAGAGTGAATTTATTTAGACCTCAGCATTACTTTAAAACCTTTTCAGTATTGTAAAGTACCACAAAGGAATACTGCATTAATACCATAATATTTCTAAATAAACTGCCATGTTAAGTGACTGGGCTTGTCTGTATTCCTTTGGTAGTGATGGAAAATGATGTAAAAGTTCTGGCTTTAGACACTGTGCGTGCACTTCTGGTTTCTGGAGCTTCCCTGATCTACTGTACGTCACAGCAAGGCGCCGCAGTTCTTGTCTGCTCGATCGTGCCGCTTTGGTGTCGTTCACTTTTTTGTTATCAAAGGCTTATTATTCACAATCATGTTGTGGGTGAAAATGATCATAACTATGTTTATTTTCATGGAGTCATACAGAAAAATTAATTTAGCTGTTCTATAATGCCTTTGTTGAGGGTGTTTTAACATTTTGCATACGTTTGTTCGGCAGTGCAATAGAAGCACAAAAGTGCACACTAAGAAAAATAGTAACCACTGCTAGTAAACTGCTAGGCATCAAGCTGAATAATCTCAAACCTATCTATAGATCCAGATCTGTTAATAAAGCAGAGAAAAAATTAACAGACGACTCAAAGCACCCACTTTCTATTGCCTTTGAACTGTTATCCGTAGGCAGTAGGTATTGCTCCCCAGCCCTTTCAAGAAATAGGACAGTCATTTATGCCACAAGTGATTAGCTACTTAAATAAGCATCTGAAAGGTAATAGTCGACCTTAATTTCTCTCTGGGTCTCTGTTCAGCGAGTCTGAATGGTGACAACCCTTCAACCCCTTTTCTTTTATGAGAACATCTTCTCATCTCATCTCATTATCTCTAGCCACTTTATCCTGTTCTACAGGGTCGCAGGCAAGCTGGAGCCTATCCCAGCTGACTACGGGCGAAAGGCGGGGTACACCCTGGACAAGTCGCCAGGTCATCACAGGGCTGACACATAGACACAGACAACCATTCACACTCACATTCACACCTACGGTCAATTTAGAGTCACCAGTTAACCTAACCTGCATGTCTTTGGACTGTGGGGGAAACCGGAGCACCCGGAGGAAACCCACGCGGACACGGGGAGAACATGCAAACTCCGCACAGAAAGGCCCTTGCCGGCCACGGGGCTCAAACCCAGAACCTTCTTGCTGTGAGATGACAGCGCTAACCACTACACCACCGTGCCGCCAAGAACAGCTTGCATTTATTATATTTATTTTCTCAACAGTCTGAAGGCCTCTTTGCATTACTGGGGTACGGACTGATGCTATATGTTCGTTATGGGAATGTTGATGTTGAAACCTGTCTTTTAATCTACAGTTTGAGTCATTGGCCATATTAGCCTTTTCTTGGCTTAAGTGACCGCAAGTTGGCTAGTGGTTAGCGTGTCCACCTCTCCACTGGGAGATCACGAGTTCTACTTGCGGTTGGGTCATACCAGAGACCATCATAAAAATGCTACCTACTACTGTCTGGCAAGGCATGCTGCAACACAGGTGCAAGTAGGGAAGTCAAACTCTCATGGTTACTAGAGGACTAACCCCCCCACTGTAACCCTAGTTGTATAAGCGAGAGGTCGAGGGCTATCGAAACAGAGATTGGTGCTGCACCCATACGCCTTACAGAGTTGGTTAGTACTGGGACAGGAGACTGCCTGGGGAGACCAGATCCTGGTGTGAGAGGGACTTTGACTTGGATTAAGTGCAATGTCAACACTGATATGACTGGTATATATATGTTGAATGGTTGAAGTGCCTTATGTGTCTTACCCTATTTGTACAGTCATGCCAGGGACTGACCTGTTTCACTCACAGAAATAGTTTCCCTATGGGGACAAAAAAAAGTATCTAGCCATCTATCTAACTAACCCTGTACACTTTAGGCGAGTTAAAAAAAAAAAGTTACAAATCCCTAGAAGCTCTTGAACAGTTTTGCACTGGCTAGGTGGAAGATCTGCCAACTCCCAAGCCAGCAACTGCGAGAGCACAGTCATAATCCATAGCATTCACATGTTAGTCAGAAGGTTCTGCTTTCCACTTGTGAACTTGGAATTATGAGGGTCATGTTCAAGTGCTTTGTCATCAGAGCGGAATGAAAAATGGCAGACACAATATTCCTTCTCATTTGTTTCTCTGAGGAAATCTTCTTTTGATTCCGATTTTGATTTGTTCTAGATCAAGTACAGTGTACACAGATTAGATTATAAACAAGAGCAACTGCTGTTGATGGCTATATTGCAAAAAATAAACAATTACGTACCATCCACAATTTAAACAGAACTCCTCTCCACCATATTGAAAGGTTGGGATGACCTTCAACTTGGGAACTCTGGTATCAAAATTATTACCTCCACCAACAAAGTTGGAGGTGGTTACATTTTCACTTCAGTTTGTTTGGCTTTTCACTACTTAACTCAAAAAGTAGTGAATGGATTTTGATGAAATTGAAAGGTGGGCCATGGGCCAAAGAACAATTGATTAGATTTTGATGCAAATCAGCATGTGTGGCTTGGCGGAGGTATACATTCTACCAAGTGCTCTTCTGGTTTCTTAACTTTTCACTCAATTATGACTTGAAGGGACGTTCATGTGCACATTTCAAATTGGCAACTTGTATTTACCATAATTCCAAAAGCACCTGAAGACAGCAGTACTCAAAGGTAAGGTGATATGACTCTTTGGCCCAATTATTAAATCAAACAAAATGCAAAACTTTCAAAAATATTACACTATGATTAAGTCATAGACAGTGGGTTTGATCAGTTGCCTTATTAATAAAAAAGCTACACATCTGTCATGTTACAAGCTGTAACAGTCTTGTGCACTACTGATGTGCAAATTCAGATCATGCCCTCCCATTTTGGGGAAAAAAAAATGGGGGGGGACTTATTCCATTATCCAGTTTTCTCCCTGAATGATGGTAACCCATGGCAACATTTTTCAGAATTACGAAAGAAAATCAACATAGCCTCCAACTCACCAACACAAAGGCAGCAGGATCCCATCACCATGACATGTAAACAATGATCATTACCCAAAACTCAACACAACGTGATGTCAACTTCACATTCCCTATCCAAGCATGGACATCCATCCATTATCTGTAGCTGCTTATCCTGTAGAAGGTCGCAGGCAAGCTGGAGCCTATCCCAGCTGACTACGGGCGGGGTATACCCTGGACAAGTCGCCAGGTCATCACAGGGCTGACACATAGACACAGACAACCATTCACACTCACACCTACGGTCAATTTAGGCCCAATCCCAATTCTAATTTCTACCCCTACCCCTCCCCCTTCCCCTCCTCCTTCCCCTTGGCCCTTCCCCTTGAAACTGAGCTACAAGGGATAGGGCTTGAAATTCAACCCTTACGTATTGGGATAGCCCTTCAACGATCGCATACGTCATCGCGTACCTCCGTCAGCGTTTACGTTAGCAAAACGCGACCAAATGCGTCATTGGCTGCGACCAGCCGCTACAGTCAGAGCCAGAACCAGAAATCTCTGCTGGCAGGGTGTGATTTGTTAACTAACACCACTGAATGGGATATCTTTGGCGCTTCGTGCACCACATCCGACAGAATGAGGTGTCAGAACACTCATGTAAACAATAAAAGCGAGAATAACAGAACAAAACGTACGCAATCAAGCAACCGAAAACAATACTCACTCCCAAAGCTTTTTAGCAGCAGCTTGGATTTCAGAAATCGCTGCTCATTCTCAGCTCGAAAGCGAATCAAGCGGCGTGTTTCCTCTGGATAACAACTTAAAACACGTAAATAATGGAGAAAATACATTTATGACAATCTTTCGCCGCGGGAACCGCCATCTTTCTGAAATCCACATGAAATCTCGCTGAAATCCGCATGGCATTGTGGGAAATCACTCAAACCCCTTCGTTCGGAGTCAGCTCCAGGAAAATCTCCGTTTGGAGGGGTACAGAAGCCCTACCCCTTCCCCTACCCCTCCGCGTTAACTGGGATTGGGATACCCCTACCCCTTCACGTGAACGCGCAAAATGGAGGGGAAGGGCCAAGGGGTTGGTCCAAGGGGTGAAATGGGATTCGGCCTTAGAGTCACCAGTTAACCTGACCTGCATGTCTTTGGACTGTGGGGGAAACCGGAGCACCCGGAGGAAACCCACGCGGACACGGGGAGAACATGCAAACTCCACACAGAAAGGCCCTCGCCGGCCACGGGGCTCGAACCCGGACCTTCTTGCTGTGAGGCGACAGCGCTAACCACTACACCACCGTGCCGCCGTGTTGCATTTCTATCGAGGGAAATAAAACAAGAACCATAATTATCGTGTTATCACCCAGTGCTAGTAAGGAATCAGTTAGACAACCCTTTCTAGGCCCTTGAATGGTAGAACACAAACGCATTTACCCTATCATCTGGAGATTCTCATCTCATCTCATTATCTCTAGCCGCTTCATCCTTCTACAGGGTCGCAGGCAAGCTGGAGCCTATCCCAGCTGACTATGGGCGAAAGGCGGGGTACACCCTGGACAAGTCGCCAGGTCATCACAGGGCTGACACATAGACACAGACAACCATTCACACTCACATTCACACCTATGGTCAATTTAGAGTCACCAGTTAACCTAACCTGCATGTCTTTGGACTGTGGGGGAAACCGGAGCACCCGGAGGAAACCCACGCGGACACGGGGAGAACATGCAAACTCCACACAGAAAGGCCCTCGCCGGCCACGGGGCTCGAACCCGGACCTTCTTGCTGTGAGGCGACAGCGCTAACCACTACACCACCGTGCCGCCGTGTTGCATTTCTATCGAGGGAAATAAAACAAGAACCATAATTATCGTGTTATCACCCAGTGCTAGTAAGGAATCAGTTTGACAACCCTTTCTAGGCCCTTGAATGGTAGAACACAAACACATTTACCCTATCATCTGGAGATTGTGAGTTCAAATCCCAATAATACCACAGCTGTCTGTGGAAAAATTGAACTGTGCTCAAAGCCTTATTAAAAGGAAAGGTGATGTATTACAAAGGTAATAATGCCTGTGTCCCAACTTTGAGTGGGCATCAAATTCTAACCTTGTTTATATTTGAAAAATACAATTAAATTTGGTCAGTAAATGTATTGAAAATCTTTTCTTTGTAATTGTCAGTTAAATAAAGCTTCGCGTGAATTAACAAAATCACATATTTTTGTTTTTATTGCATTTTGGAAGACATCAGCTTTTCTGGAAATGGAGTTAAACTGTTAAAACTTCACCAGGTGAAGGAATTTTCCTGGCAGTCACACATCACAGACTTTCTACATCTCTTTTGTCTGTAGAGACAATGACAGCAAGCAAGCATTTGAAACATGTGATGCGTTTCATTCTACAGGTTTCCACCAAGCCAAGGGGAGCAAGAGAAAACTCTTAAGATAAGTGACCGTGTTGGACTGGCATCCCATTACATGGAGAACCATGTGACTAGATTTCCCATCATTCCTCAGTGGAGACACACCACAATGAATGATGGAGTAATGGGACCATCACCTCATGTAATTATTTTCAGTTGTTTAATTAATCAAAGTGACTTACAACTGACCCAGAATCCAGTGTTGTAGAAATGAGTTGGACCAGCCAATATGGATGAAGATTTCACAAAGAAAGTTAAAGAACACGAGAGAAGGTGCACCTCATGAAACTCATCCAGACCACAGCATCATAACCGTCAGTCACACTCCATCTAATTGCTGAACATCTGCATCAGATTGAGTGAGCTCCAGGGAATAGTTTGTGATCAGCCAGAAGGCCATGTTGCTGGTCAGCTTGTTGTACTGTATGTGTGTCTCCCGAGTCAATTCAAAAACACGTGAGTGGTGTTAGAACACAGTGACTGACCTGGTCCCTGCTGCTGCACCATGTCAGACAGGTCCTGTAGGTGGATGAAGAGTATCAAACCTCCAGCCCCGAATAAGAGCACAAACCAGAAGGGGCAAGAGAGCTTCAGTCGTGACCCCCTCATGGACCCCCAGCATGACCTTCGCCTTCCTTTTACAGACGCCAGAACTTTACAACCTGGCCACAGCATCTCACTAGACAGAGAGAGAGAGAGAGAGAGATTAACAAATGGTTTTGAAACAGGTCTCATCTGATAGTAATGTCTTGAGAGATTTTATTGTTGGTGGTAAATTAACTTCAATATCAAGTCATTATTCACTGTGAACTCAGCTGTGATACATTTCAAGAGCTCTGATCTCTTTCCACACTAAAGCGGTTTCTCATTATGAGAAACAGACCCACAGTTTCACTTGTCTTATTTCTTAAAGAGAAAATATTTAACACACCAGCCAGTGCTCTATGGAGAACATCGGAATCATCAACATTGTCTTGTACAATTTCCTTACAATCCTGACTGCAGGGGTAACAAAAAGAAAATGACTAAACTATCTGTGGAAAAAAGTAAAAAGAAGAAAATGTCCTTTCACCTCCTGCTGCATTGTGAGTTTGCCAATCTGCCTCATGCTTGAGCAGAATGAATATTGCTGATGTATTTAAATGTAGACATTATGGACCATCCAATCAGTCAATCAGTTAATAGCCTGCAGGGAGTTTATCAGCCGGGTGGCTTGTTAAAGCAATTTAGAAAATAAAAAAAGGGATAATTTGGGCTGTTACTGCTGGCTTGAGATCAGCTGAATATGACCACAAGGAACCTGTAGGATTAGTGACAGAGAAAGCACACAAATGTTATTGACGGCATTCATTAACCTACAGGTGGGAGAGAATTTTGTCTCTAGCTTGTGGTTTTAAGCTTCAGAATGTGTCGGATTCCTGTAGACTGTCTCTGGAGGCACCAAAAGGTGTGAAGTTCTCTGTCTCTGTAGCCACAGTTATGTTTTTGATCCATTATTGACTAGTTTAGAAAGACTGCTCTCCTAGTTCAATATATTATGGGCCTCATACCTCCAGTCACACATCTTGCTACAATTATTTTTGAGGTCATGGTGAAATTGTTGTATTATCCATCCATCCATCCATCCATTATCTGTAGCCGCTTATCCTGTCCTACAGGGTCACAGGCAAGCTGGAGCCTATCTCAGCTGACTATGGGCAAGAGGGGGGGGGTACGCCCTGGACAAGTCGCCAGGTCATCGCAGGGCTAACACATAACCATTCACACCTACGGTCAATTTAGAGTCACCAGTTAACCTAATCTGCATGTCTTTGGACTGTGGGGGAAACCGGAGCACCCGGAGGAAACCCACGCAGACACAGGGAGAACATGCAAACTCCACACAGAAAGACCCTTGCCGGCTGCTGGGCTTGAACCCAGGACCTTCTTACTGTGAGGCAACAGTGCTAACCACTACACCACCGTGCCGCCCTTGTTGTATTATTTAGCATGAATTTATGATTGTTATACTTAGGAGGTATTTTAACATTAAGCTCCCTTAAGCTGACACTATGTACACAGAGTTTAAATGTTGAGGACCTTGTGTGTATGTGAACATTTTGTGTTCCCCACCACTGATCATCATTGTAAAAAGCCTTTCCTGTGACAAACATGGACTTGTCATTAAGTAGTAAAACCCTTAAATTGGGGCGGCACGGTGGCGTAGTGGTGTAGTGCTTGAAAGTTTGTGAACCCTTTAGAATTCTACATTTCTACATAAATATGACCTAAAACATCAGATTTTCACACAAGTCCTAAAAGTAGATAAAGAGAACCCAGTTAAACAAAATGAGACAAAAATACTTGGTCATTTATTTATTGAGGAAAATGATCCAATATTACATATCTGTGAGTGGCAAAAGTATGTGAACCTTTGCTTTCAGTATCTGGTGTGACCCCCTTGTGCAGCAATAACTGCAACTAAACGTTTGCGGTAAATGTTGATCAGTCCTGCACACCGGCTTAGAGGAATTTTAGCCCGTTCCTCCGTACAGAACAGCTTCAACTCTGGGATGTTGGTGGGTTTCCTCATGTGAACTGCTTGCTTCAGGTCCTTCCACAACATTTCAATTGGATTAAGGTCAGGACTTTGACTTGGCCATTCCAAAACATTAACTTTATTCTTCTTTAACCATTCTTTGGTAGAACGACTTGTGTGCTTAGGGTCATTGTCTTGCTGCATGACCCACCTTCTCTTGAGATTCAGTTCATGGACAGATGTCCTGACATTTTCCTTTAGAATTTGCTGGTATAATTCAGAATTCATTGTTCCATCAATGATGGCAAGCCGTCCTGGCCCAGATACAGCAAAACAGGCCCAAACCACGATACTACCACCACCATGTTTCACAGATGGGATAAGGTTCTTATGCTGGAATGCAGTGTTTTCCTTTCTCCAAACATAATGCTTCTCATTTAAACCAAAAAGTTCTATTTTAGTCTCATCCATCCACAAAACATTTTTCCAATAGCCTTCTGGCTTGTCCACGTGATCTTTAGCAAACTGCAGACAAGCAGCAATGTTCTTTTTGGACAGCAGTGGCTTTCTCCTTGCAACCCTGCCATGCACACCGTTGTTGTTCAGTGTTCTGATGGTGGACTCATGAACATTAGCCAATGTGAGAGAGGCCTTCAGTTGCTTAGAAGTTACCCTGGGGTCGTTTGTGATCTCACCGACTATTACATGCCTTGCTCTTGGAGTGATCTTCGTTGGCTGACCACTTCTGGGGAGGGTAACCATGGTCTTGCATTTCCTCCATTTGTACAAAATCTGACTGTGGACTGGTGGAGTCCAAATTCTTTAGAGATGGTTTTGTAACCTTTTCCAGCCTGATGAGCATCAACAACGCTTCTTCTGAGGTCCTCAGAAATCCCCTTTGTTCGTGCCATGATACACTTTCACAAACATGTGTTGTGAAGATCAGACTTTGATAGATCCCTGTTCTTTAAATAAAACAGGGTGCCCACTCACACCTGATTGTCATCCCATTGATTGAAAACACCTGATTAAGTTCACCTTCAAATTAACTGCTAATCCTAGAGGTTCACATACTTTTGCCACTGACAGATATGTAATATTGGCTCATTTTCCTCAATAAATAAATGACCAAGTATTGTAATATTCTCATTTGTTTAACTGGGTTCTCTTTATCTACTTTTAGGACTTGTGAAAATCTGTTTTAGGTCATATTTATGCAGAAATATAGAAAATTCTAAAGGGTTCACAAACTTAAGCACCACTGTAGACTTCCATGACACAGCCTATCTAAGAAAGGAATCAGAGGACTTGGTCTTAGAAACAAGTGAGATAAACAAACACTCATGTTAACATTAAAGATGACCAAAAGTTCACTATATGGTGCGATGGTGGCTTAACACTTAAGGCTGATCAGAAGGTTGGGGATTTGAGCTCCAGGGCTTCCACTGTTGGGCCTTTGGGCAGGGCCCTTAACCCTACCTGCTCAATTCTATCCACACAGCCCCATATAGATGGGGAAAGAGATGTAGATAACCAACCAACTGACCAAAGTGCATTGTATATGGAACTGATGTTGGTGGAGTTTCCCAAAAATATCAAAGTGAAAATTAACCAAGAGTGAAGGTATCCAGTGTCATACTTGCTCTACCATTTAACAATGATCTTTGTGATTTTGGGAAACATGGCTGGTAATTCAAGACCAGCTTTGGTGGGTGTGATTGAGCTGGTTAAATTCCTAGAAAAGCATGCCTTATTGTGCTCATTGCACCCAGGCTCCTAATCCTTGGATTAGGTTTAAGCGGTGCATTGTGACGAAGCTGTGTTTATTAAAAAAAAAAAAAAAAACAGCAAGGAAAACTTCTGTAAAATTAGGTGGTGACCAAATGAGATCATTATGACTATGAAGTTTGACACTCCTGTCCTGCATCTCCCTGAATGTTAGACTTCTTGGTTTCAGGATGTCCATGAATTCTTTGGGAGCAAGTGACATGCTTATTTTCCAAACTGGAAGTCGGCCATGTTGGATGACAACAACCAAGATAGCAACGCTTCACATGTGAGCTGCTACAATGCTTCATGATTTTCTTTTGATTTCATTGCCTTTGAAGAAAGACAATGTCTACTTTGTGTACACGATATAATTGCAGTAATAATGCTACTTGTGACAAAGAGAAACGGTTCTTCAGAATTTCCAAAATGATTAAAAACGGTGACAAAACAGGTGAAGAACTGTCCAGATAATGCTGTGCATATGCTGTGGTTCAAAAACATACATCAAGGACTTAACTGAGGAAAAGGCTAATTACACCTCGCCTCACAGCAAGAAGGTCCGGGTTCGAGCCCCGTGGCCGGCGAGGGCCTTTCTGTGCGGAGTTTGCATGTTCTCCCCGTGTCCGCGTGGGTTTCCTCCGGGTGCTCCGGTTTCCCCCACAGTCCAAAGACATGCAGGTTAGGTTAACTGGTGACTCTAAATTGACCGTAGGTGTGAATGTGAGTGTGAATGGTTGTCTGTGTCTATGTGTCAGCCCTGTGATGACCTGGTGACTTGTCCAGGGTGTACCCTGCCTTTCGCCCGTAGTCAGCTGGGATAGGCTCCAGCTTGCCTGCGACCTTGTAGTACAGGATAAAGCGGCTAGATATAATGAGATAAGATGAATTCTGAGATCCTGCCTGGACTCAGTTTGGATCATGGCAATTCAGAGATGGTGCAGTTGCCCAACCAGGCCTGTGCGTGCATGTGTGGAGGTAAAGTGATACATCAGCCCCTTCCTCTCCAGGCAGACAGGCCATTGACTCTTTAATTGAAGCAGACTTTGTCAAGTCGGTGGTGGAACTGATTAACTCCATCACATTAATCTATTTTAACAGTGCAGCAACAAACAACCACCTGCCCCATGAGGGCATCAGAATGTAAAAATCAAATTAAAGCAAGAACTTAAGTGAAATGCTGCAAAACAATTATATTAAAATGGACTGGGTTTCTATCAGCAACATCTCAAAGGGAATATAAACCTCACATCTCTACTCGTACATTAACTTTATAAAACTCTGAACAGAGCGAAAGAGCAATTAACAATAAGTTGCCTTTCATTTTGGTTTCTGCTCATCAGCTCTGTTCCCTGTTTTCCTTATATGGATATCGTTTCCTGTAATTGTCATCATGGTTATTATGAAGCAATACCCTGCTGATTAAACAATGCCATGTGTAACGCTCGCTTACTTTTCAGACTATTTAACTGTCTGATCGAATACAACACTGATGGAAAAAAAAACAGCTGTTACATTTATTATATTACAATTTAGATTGCTATGTTCACCATGGCAGTTATTAATTTTAAATCTAATGAATGTAATTAATTTTCTGTTGCTATAGGTCCTTGTGACTCCTGCCATGATCTAAAACTGGGTTTGAATGACCACATTGAGAGATGCAGGATGCAGAATAATGCAATAATTCACACGCGCAAGCATACACACAGGCATGTAACCGAAAACGGAGACATGAGAAAGAAACAGATTGTAACAATACATTTTGTAGTGATACTACCTGGAATTGAAATGGACTTAATTGGGATGTAGACACTATCAATCTGCTCTAAACAGCCCACAGCACTAGGGGAGATGGAATCAATATAGTTTACAACATAATTTACGATCAAATTAAAAATTGTCAGTTGTGATTGCATAAGTACTTATCCCTATTGCTGTGAAAGCCTTTTGAAATGAGAAGTGGATACATTACAAAAAAAAACAAAAAACCACACATAACAGTCAGTAACAGTTTATTGCTCCATTTACTAGCTCTGTTTTCCTGGAGGGGTCAGGGTCAATAAAAGCTGGATAAAGTCTTGGATAGAAGTTTGGATATTTGTTTTCCCATCAAGCCAGCACTGTAAATTGGGGGGGGGGGAATTTAAATAATATTGGCTGGCTTTTTTCGTGGTATATCAGATATATTCCATTCAGCTAGTATGATATTGAACAAGTCGAAGACGAGTAGCTGAATGGAATATATCCGAGAAACCACACACAAAAAATTATTATTATTATTACTACTACTACTGGGGGCGGCACGGTGGTGTAGTGGTTAATGCTGTCGCCTCAGAGCAAGAAGGTCCGGGTTCGAGCCCCGTGGCCGGCGAGGGCCTTTCTGTGCGGAGTTTCCATGTTCTCCCCGTGTCCGCGTGGGTTTCCTCCGGGTGCTCCGGTTTCCCCCACAGTCCAAAGACATGCAGGTTAGGTTAAGTGGTGACTCTAAATTGACCGTAGGTGTGAATGGTTGTCTATGTGTCAGCCCTGTGATGACCTGGCGACTTGTCCAGGGTGTACCCCGCCTTTCACCCGTAGTCAGCTGGGATAGGCTCCAGCTTGCCTGCGACCCTGTGGAACAGGATAAAGCGACTAGAGATAATGAGAGGAGATTATTACTACTACACATTTGACGGAACAATTATAGATTTTACAAATAGTCAAGAACAGGGCAGTAACTTACCAATACTGAATGCTGATTCGGATAAAATGTAATTCAATGTTCTGTCAATCCAATGTACTGTACAAAGTCAAAGTTCTAACAAAAATGGTCCAAGTCCAAAAAGCCTGAACAATCCAACTTATATACAAGCTATATCCAGGTTGACAGTTCAAGTTCAATGTTACTTTTGGTCATAGTTAATTGTTTCATTGCAGTAGTTCAAAACAAAAGGGCTTTGCTGAGTGAAGTCCATGAGTGAAGTCCTCTTGTAAAAGTCTGTCACTTTTCCTCACCTCCAAGTAGAACTTTGACAATATTTCTGCTATTGCTCACTTTTCCAGTTTTTCGATGTCCGTTGGTGTGTTTTTCTCTTGTAAATGTGCGTGAAGAATATCCAGTGAAGTTCTGGTAGCCTTTTGGGTGTTCAGCACATCTGCCTCTTTAAATATTCTGCTTTGAATGAAGCAAACCTCGTGGTCATGTTTTTGAACAAACCATCAGTCACTCACTAGCACGGAAGTTTTACATCTCCGATGTGTCTCTTTTCCAGTTTTTCGATGTCCGTTGGCATGTTTTTCTCTTGTAAATATGTGTGAAGAATATATAACGAAGTTTTGGTAGCCTTTTGGGTGTTCAGCGCGTCTTTAGTTTCAGTTTATTTATTTAGTGCTTAAACCGAGCACTAAATTAACCCCGCCTTCTCTCTCTCTCTCCCGGCCGACAAAGAAATGACTGTGTGCAAGCGCAACAGAAAAGTTGTGTCATTGGATCTTCACATGCGACATTGTCTCATCTTGACAACGTGCAATATAATATTATTGCACTTTCATTCTCCCTTGGGTAGAGTGGCATAATACATGGAGGATAAGAGATATGATAATATTGCATGGCATCAATAAACCCACTGGAAGGGAACAGAATACGTTTTTATTCCATGGAAAGTGTCCTCTATGTATAATAATCTCCAATATAGCACTTTTGTCACCAATATTCATGAGCTTTCCCCTGCCACCCTACAAAAAGGAAATTTACTCCTGGTCAGTTGAGAAGCCCTGCATTAATTCCTGTAAAGTCTACATTTTAAGTGGGCAGAAATCTGTACTAGACTCTAGAAACAGAGGACTAATTAAAAAAAAAAAAGTTACAGCCACTTGTAATACCTGACCTGCTTCACTGATTTGCTGGAGTTATGATTGACCAATGACAAAATTTTATCTATATAGCAATTTATCAAAAAACGTTGCGACAAAGCAGCTTTACAGACATCTGGATGTAGATTTAGAGACTTAAGCAAGCCAGTTGTGAGAAATCTTCCTGAAATTGAAATGAAGGGAACCAGACTTAAAGGAACCATCTTCTAGGTGACACCAGATTATAAATCATAACGGTATTCAGGTGTAGAAGAGTAAAGGTAAATAGTACCAAGTGTGTTGGAAGAATGTTCAGTAGGAGCAGATTAACAATAAGGCAGGGATCACACTGACCAATGGTAGGACGGGAGAATGTCCAAAATAAGAGGTTGTGAAAGCAGTGACTCCTGGACCCAAACTGTGAACGAGCTCCCCTCTCTCGTTCTCCATTTTACTTGTGCTCCAGTCCAGTTTTTTTTGGTTGAGTCACAAAACCTCGAATCCAAGTCCAGTTTCGAGTCCCCAGTGTTCAAGTCCAAGTCAAGTCATTTTAAAAAAAAAAGAGTCGAGTCCACTATTGATCAGAGTTGAGTCCAAGAACAAGACTCCAACCGCACCATTTGACGGTGGCTGTTTCAGCGCCATTAACATTAGCTTGTTCCTGAAAAATGACATATGAACAGGTGAATGTGCTTCTCTTTATCAGGGAGTGTGAAGTATTCTGTCAGAGATAGTTGGGAGAAAGGTGTAAGTGAAGACACGTACCGGTAAACAATCCAGAACGGCAGGCAAAATCGTAAAAAACAATGAAAACAGGCAATAAGTCGAGCGAGACACAAACAGGCTATTGTAAACTTGACAGAATCAAAGACAAGAAACAGGAAATCAGGGATCAGGAAACCAAACAAGGAAATAAGGCTCAGTAACGTGTCAGCAATGCAACTCAGTACTTCGCAAAGTAAGTGTGTTTTCACACCGGTGCACTGATTGTGCCTTAATCCTGTGCAGGTGTGAGTCGTTTATGGTGCGTGCGAGAGAGTCCACTCGGCACGCGCTGTCCGGAGCGCACTCGAGAGTCTATCTGATGCACGCGCCAAGGTGTGCAGGTGTGACACTCTTGCATGAAATTAGGACAAAAATTAATGTAGATATAAATATCTTATGCCAAATTATTATGCATGTTACAAAAAATTAAGAAAAAATAATCAGAGTCCTGGCAGCACGGTGGTGTAGTGGTTAGCGCCGTCGCCTCACAGCAAGAAGGTCCGGGTTCGAGCCCTGTGGCCGGCGAGGGCCTTTCTGTGTGGAGTTTGCATGTTCTCCCCGTGTCTGCGTGGGTTTCCTCCGGGTGCTCCGGTTTCCCCCACAGTCCAAAGACATGCAGGTTAGGTTAACTGGTGACTCTAAATTGACCGTAGGTGTGAATGTGAGTGTGAATGGTTGTCTGTGTCTATGTGTCAGCCCTGTGATGACCTGGCGACTTGTCCAGGGTGTACCCCGCCTTTCGCCCGTAGTCAGCTGGGATAGGCTCCAGTTTGCCTGTGACCCTGTAGAAGGATAAAGTGGCTAGAGATAATGAGATGAGAAATCAGAGTCCTCATCTCCAATTTACGAGTCCGAATGCAGTTAATGCACGAGTCCGAGTCATCAGCGCTCAAGTCCAAGTCGAATCATGAGTCCTTAAAATTATGGCATGAGTCGAACAGGAGTCCAAGTCCTGCAAGCCTGCTCCAGTCCCAAAGCTCCTAAGAGCAAAATTATTATTACAAAATTATTAGGTATCCTGCCTCCCCCCAAGTCTTCTTGTTGTATGGAACATTAGTGCTTTGCAAAGAGACAGAGCTGCATTTGAGTCCTAAAATTATTATGGCCAGAATGTTGTGTTACACTCTGCTGCATTTTTTTTTTTTTTTGGGTGCAGGACAGTTTTTATAATTACAGCAGCAGTTATTGGGTGCAAATTTACAGCACCACAGTGAGATTATACATTAAAGCAAGGGTGAGACTTGGGAATAAACCATTTTTGGAAAGTGGGATCATCTACAGCAGGAGAAGATTGCTGAAGAGATGGCAGACAGTCAGAGTGGGTAGCATTACATCTAAAGCAACCACAGTAAGCACAGGATCACCACAAGGGTGTGTGCTGAGCCTGTTACTGTTTACGCTGCTGATGCATGACTATTCTGCTAGTTTCAACACCAACCACATCATAAAGTTCACCGATGATGCTACAGCTGTTGGCCTCATCCCCAACGACGATGAGTCAACCTACAGAAAAGAGGTGGAGCAGCTGACAGCCTAGTGCACAAAACAATCTTGTCCTCAACACCAGTAAGACGGTATTGACTTCAGGAAGACTGGTCACCAGCATCATCTCCCATTGACCATCAGCAGCTCCAAGGCGGAGAGGGTTACACAGCACCAAGTTTCTGGGGATCCAGCTGACGGATGAGCTAACATCCAAGGACAACACGACAGCTGTCATCAAGAGGGCCCAACAGTGCCTTCAGTCCCTCTGCAGGCTGAAGAGGGTGGACCTTCCCATCCCAGCCATGACCATGTTTTACAGAGGCATCATTGAGAGCATCCTCACCTACTGCATCTCTTCCTGGTTTGGCAATAGCACAGCAGAGGAGACAAACTCAACAGGATAGTGACAGCTGCTGAAAAAAAAAAGAGAAAAAAAAATTATGGGTGCCTCACTGGCACATCTGCAGGACATCTACACGGACCGCTGCGTGCGGAGGGCAAACCGCATCATAAAGGATCCCACCCATCCCTTTCATGGTATGTTCAGACTCATGTAGTCCAGGAAAAGATACAGAAGCATCAGATCAATGAGTACTCAGCTGTTAAACAGTTTCTTTCCCACAGCAACCAGACTACTAAAAAAAAAAAAAGAGAATGTGAACTGCATACAAGAGCCTGTTCCTCTAAAAACATTTTATTAAACCACTTTTATTCTATTTTAGTGTAATCTAGTTTATTTTAGTGCTCTTATTTATTAACTTAAGATTTTTTACAGGCTCTTTGCACTGAATTACTGACTGATGGATGTGTGAAACAACTTCATTTTTATGTGCAGCATAAAAATGACGAAAGGAAATAAAGGACAAAGAGTTAAGGTCTGTTTTGAGAACCCTTGAGTAAAATCCATCAATATCAGCAAAGGGTGTATGATTCAAGCCAACAGAGTGAATATTGGACTTCCCCAATTCAGAAATACTATTGCTGGGTTTCACATGTCACATCTGCCTCATTAGTTATTCAAAACCAAAGCTGTTATTCTACCAAAGCTGAGTTGACAAAGCGTTTGTACGGAGAAGGTGCATTGCTCGCATGAAAAAAAAAAAAGCACTTACGCTTGCGTTGTTTTAGGTTGTTCGAATCAAACCGTGAAACTGATAAGTTTCTTCAGGGTTCCCCATGAGCTAATAAAAACGGGTGAACAAACACAGGATTTCACAAAAAGAGGTCGAGAAAGGTGGCTTTCGAACCTCTCAGTGAAATCAAAGGGAGCCGAGTTGAAGCATGCTGGAATTTGCTGTGATCGCTTGGTGAAAGGTTTGTATATCCCCCCTAGCTAAGTCCTTAGTGTTTTCCAAGTACTTTTCTTGCTGTGTGTCATTTTACAGTACTTTTTTTTTTAAAGTCACAAAGCGCTAAAGTTCTCAGCTGTTTCTTTGTTTACTCCTCACAAAGTCCATACGCATGAAGGTCGCGACAAAATTCTTCTCCAGCCATACAGTTACAATGCACTGTGATCACTTCTCCCTCTTGTTTCAAGTAGCTTTATTTCTACCTGAAGGTAAACTTGTTTTGCAGTGAAGTGAGTCAGCTTTCTCTTCCATACACACCAAACATCTCATCTCATTATCTCTAGCCGCTTTATCCTGTTCTACAGGGTCGCAGGCAAGCTGGAGCCTATCCCAGCTGACTACGGGCGAAAGGCGGGGTACACCCTGGACAAGTCGCCAGGTCATCACAGGGCTGACACATAGACACAGACAACCATTCACACTCACATTCACACCTACGCTCAATTTAGAGTCACCAGTTAACCTAACCTGCATGTCTTTGGACTGTGGGGGAAACCGGAGCACCCCCACGTGGACACGGGGAGAACATGCAAACTCCACACAGAAAGGCCCTCGCCGGCCCCGGGGCTCGAACCCAGGACCTTCTTGCTGTGAGGCGACAGCGCTAACCACTACACCACCGTGCCGCCCACACCAAACATAAAACACATAAGATCCTTTAACTAAGATCCAGGTCTTTAAAAGGGGTTTCTGATGATATTTGTAAATCATTTACCTGAGATATAAGAGCTAACACAAGTGAGACTCAAGCCAACTGTTGTTTGTTTACACTTCAACTTACAGCGCGTCATTGTAAAGATGCGAACGAAAAGCTTTAAAAAAAAAAAAACTACTTACATGGGCAAAAACAATCCAGGATTCATTCAGCAGCGACTTGATACCGAGGTCCTTTACCCAGCCGCATACAAAAAAAGTTGTAAGCCTCCATACTCTTCCACGCTTTCATCTGTTTTGCAGTGTAGAAGGACGTCTGCAACACCAGATAGTTTGAGATGTCGGGGAACTCGACTGAAGGGTCGTTTTCGAGATCGTATGACAAATCCTTCTTTCCCAGACTGTAGGGATCGATTCCATTGCACATAGCAATCTTCTGAATATATCTAAAGCCAGCAGTGGCTTCTAGATTACGAGCGTACTCTGATAAACTTATCACAAGTTGTTTGCACTACAGCAGCCGTTTAGACCACCAGCTATTTCACTTCCGGTAAAACCGCTAAGTCAAGTCACGCGACTGAAACCCAGCAATTTCTGAAAAATCAGGAGCTTCAGTTATCTATCATTTCTGCAATCACCAAATTAATTTCATCTCATCTCATCTCATTATCTCTAGCCGCTTTATCCTTCTACAGGGTCACAGGCAAGCTGGAGCCTATCCCAGCTGACTACGGGCGAAAGGCGGGGTACACCCTGGACAAGTCGCCAGGTCATCACAGGGCTGACACATAGACACAGACAACCATTCACACTCACATTCACACCTACGGTCAATTTAGAGTCACCAGTTAACCTAACCTGCATGTCTTTGGACTGTGGGGGAAACCGGAGCACCCGGAGGAAACCCACGTGGACACGGGGAGAACATGCAAACTCCACACAGAAAGGCCCTCGCCGGCCACGGGGCTCGAACCCAGGACCTTCTTGCTGTGAGGCGACAGCGCTAACCACTACACCACCGTGCCGCCCTACCAAATTAATTTGTTTCCTAGATTTCTTAGTAAAAAAAAAATGAGCCGAGCCCATGAGTCTTCTCAATACTAAGAAGCTTCAAATCAAATTCTCCTGTGTGACAGCACATTGGCACAGTGCCACAGAAACCCAAATAAGAGTTGAACAGAAATCTGAACGTTTTTCCTCCCTGAGAAATTCACCTTCATGTGAATCCTGACTATCCAAGATCTTAAAGCTTATGTTACCTGAAGCCAACATCACATCACATCACATGGTTCAGGTTTGTGCTCTCAAAACAGATTTCATTTGAAATCTGAGACGCAGCCATAGCCATGTTATTGTCCTTCAGACAAGGCTTTATTGGACATGGCCAATTTTTTCCTGCTCCGCTTATTCAAAATTAACAATAAGTGACACCAGCATTCTTGCTGCACTGCCCTGATATTTGCAGGCAGAGGCTCAATATCACTGAAAAGAGGATCCACTGAAGCTGGCTTTACACTGCATGAATGATTTTGCTGTAGCAGGTACAATTGCAGGTCATAAAATAATCTTTGGTCGCGAGCTGAGACTGTTCTTCGAACATATGTGACATGCTGATATTTACTGGCTGATTTTTGGTAGTTATAACCAAAATTATCTGAGGACAAAGTTCTTGCAGTGTCAAAATTTTGCTTTACATCTCAGACTGTGGGCTCTGCTACAACAGTTGTCTAAAATCTACCACTAGGAGGACAGCATATATAGCAGTTCTATAACTGCGGGTACATTTCAAGTGCTGACTGGTAGTCATCGTCAACTCTTATCGTTAAACTGGGCAATCCATTAACAGAATTGATGTTTTCCACCATTTTGTGTCTTAACTCCACATGCTAACCTCAAACTAGCTACCACATGGCATGTATCAAAACAGAATGTCTCTCATCTCATCTCATTATCTCTAGCCGCTTTATCCTGTTCTACAGGGTCGCAGGCAAGCTGGAGCCTATCCCAGCTGACTACGGGCGAAAGGCGGGGTACACCCTGGACAAGTCGCCAGGTCATCACAGGGCTGACACATAGACACAGACAACCATTCACACTCACATTCACACCTACGGTCAATTTAGAGTCACCAGTTAACCTAACCTGCATGTCTTTGGACTGTGGGGGAAACCGGAGCACCCGGAGGAAACCCACGCGGACACAGGGAGAACATGCAAACTCCACACAGAAAGGCCCTCGCTGGCCATGGGGCTCGAACCCAGACCTTCTTGCTGTGAGGTGACAGCGCTAACCACTACACCACCATGCTGCCCCTAAATTGTTATGTATTGGTATTAATTGTGGGTAATTGAAGGCTGCAAATAGCTGTGAAATAATTTCACACATTTAAAATATCCAAGAGCCTATCTCTTGCAATTATGTGCTGAGCTGGACCCAGGTTCAGAAACATCAACAGCTCTTAACTCTTGGACGGGTCATGAATATCCAAGCCATCTTTAAGTTCTATCAAGTCAGTCATATTGGTTTGCATAATTAAAAGTGGTACTTTGGTACATCAGAGTTTCTTTACACGGTGAGTAAAGGCCAACATCAAAGCTCAATTTGCAGCAATGTCCAGTTTCCCAAATGTAATCAGAGCAAATGACTGCACTCATCACTATAGGAGAGCCAACTTCGAATTCTCATCAATCGAAAGCCATGGATTTCTATAAACCAGCAAGAGAAGACAAGTGGAACACTACAATGATGTGCTCCCTCACATGTTCAGACTGCACCATTACACCAACCAGAAAAAGTCTGCCAGATTGTACATACTGTGCTCTATAACATGGCAAAGCAGAACGGGCTCCCAGTCCATCTCATCCTAACCAACAACTCGTTTTAACCAGTTCACATCTCAACCCACCACACGAGTACAGTCTTAACACAGACTATGTGAGGACACCCAATGCTTCGATTGTGAATAGCTAAAGGTATGTATCTTTGGTATTTCATACATAATCCATTTTATTTAGCAAATAGAGGCTAATGCATCCTTTTGTATTGATCAACACAACCTCTTATTCAACATTCCTCTTTTTGGCTTTTCTCTCCTCCATTGTCTACCTCACTACCTCATAAAAACAAATGAATAACACGCCATATTTTTAAACATGTATGCAGGTTTACAAATGAGGCCCCAGATACCCAAATCCACATCTTATTCACCATACGATTAACAGTAATTCCACAAAATCGAGTCATACATGAGCTGATAGCGATGAGGCGCATAGCACCGAGTTGTCAAAAACCCATGTATGACAAAATTGAGTGGAATAACTGTCTTATTTTATCCACATTCACTGGGTTTTGAGAAAAACAAAGCATTTATTTTTTGCAAATTCGCTAAATAAAAACTTTATACAAAACATCTGACGAAATCATTTCCACTTAGAATGTAAACAAACCGGCAAAATGACAGTAGCAATTTGTGAAAAAATGCGATTATTCTTAAAAAAAAAATGTTCTTACCATCAAATACTTTTCTTCCATATTTTGTTGGGGTTTTTTTTGTGGTTTTGTTTTCAAGTAGTTTTTATTTCATCCTCAGTTGGTTCAGTAACACGCTCCACCATTTTGGTTTTTCTCTACTCATGGTATATGATCTGATAGCCTAGTAGTAGAGTAGCCAATCAGAGCATGTGATTGCTCATATCCAGTTAATGTGGATAAAATAATACAAAGTTAGGAAGTTTTGGTATTTTATAATAATCATGTCTAAACGCACAGAAATAATTGTGTTCAGACAATATGGCTTGGGCAGAACATACTTGATACATTTTGTAGTTTCTAGACAACATGGAGTAGCTCCATTTTGGACACCGTTAGTTTCACCATCTCCTAGTTGTATTAGTTTTCTCCATGTCTCTGCTGCGCTCTGGTTTTAGATCCTGTCACCTCTATATTGAATGAACGGGAGAGATCGGAGATAAGAAATTGGACAATGATCCTTAGATATGTCCTAATAAAGAAACATTTGCTACATTGTTTTTATGCTTCTGTAATGAAACCAGTGCCTGAATCTGTTTAGGGCAATTAACATCTACACTAGTCATGTGATCAAGATGAACAACTTTTGTACTTTTTTTTAACACAAAGTGAAAATATTCTCACTCCTTTGGTGCTCAGTTCTGAACACCTTTGCTCCCATTCCCGCTTCATTTTGTTGCATATTGCTCATGTTCCCGCTGTTGCACTTTAATATTGTGTGATTTCCACAGAGGGATTTTCAATCTGTAAATGAATTCTTCAATTCTGGTCATGACTGGGCAAACCTTTGGCCAGGTGTGCAAGACATGGATCTGATGAGATCCGAAATAATATTTCAAAGTATATTCCTTTGATCTCTAACAGGAAAACTTGTAGAAAATTACAAGTTGGAGGGAAAAACCCCCCAAAACCCCCCCATGTGTCACAAGAGATGCAAAAAGTCAACTCAGATGCTTGAAGAGACAGATTGTATTTGGTATTCAAGAAGTAGAGTACCTTACTTTTTGACTAAATAAATAAAAAAGTACTGAGCCACAAATCGACAGCACTGTGCTGAGTGTAATACAATTACTTTCTACAATGCCCTCATCAAGCACATGAGCAAAAACTACTAGGTATTTAGTGCAAAATGGATACTGTTCCTACTTATCAGGTGACATTGGGCATACCCAACAACCTGTGTTTTCTTCTCCCCCCCACTCTGTCTGGCCATGTCAATCCTGAGCTCGAGATGCTGACTTCTTCTGCTCCTCGGACCTGCCTGATCCATCCTGATGCCCTACGTCTGGCTGGAGTCTCATCACATCACTCCTGTGGAGGACGGCCCCATATGGACAGTTGAAAGTTGCACTTGGAAGACGCTCTGGACACTTACAGTAATGCTTTTATGGCTGAGGACTATAGTTGACTTGCTAACTTTAGGACTGCAGTGGTCATGAACAGTTTTGCACTCAAGTTTCCATCAAGGAAACTTTATAACTTCAACAAAAGAGACTTCATGTTAAAACTGTAAAAAAAAAGATATAATCATGTCGTCTTATCACTCAAATGAGGATGGGTTCCCTTTTTGAGTCAGGTTCCTCTTGAGGTGTCTTCATGTCGTCTGAGGGAGTTTTTCCTTGCCACCATCGCCACAGGCTTGCTCATTGGGGATAGATTAGGGATAAAACTGGCTCATGTTTAAAGTCATTCTAATTCTTTAAAGCTGCTTTGCAACAATGTCTATTGTTAAAAGCGCGATACAAATAAACTTGACTAGTTGCAAGCAGTGATTAAGGGGTCCAAGCATTTTGCAATGGATGGTGCAATGTGGAAATTAACCAACCCAACAAGACATCTGTTAACATCAAGACATGTTATCAAACATACAGTGGTGCTTGAAAGTTTGAACTCTCTAGAATTTTCTATATTTCTGCATAAATATAATCTAAAACAATCAGATTTTCACACAAGTCCTAAAAGTAGATAAAGAGAACCCAGTTAAACAAATGAGACAAAAATATTATACTTGGTCATTTATTTATTGAGGAAAATGAGTGAATATTACATATCTGAGTGGCAAAAGGTATGTGAACCTCTAGGATTAGCAGTTAATTTGAAGGTGAAATTAGAGTCAGGTATTTTCAATCGGTGGGATGACAATCAGGTGTGAGTGGGCACCCTGTTTTATTTAAAGAACAGGGATCTATCAAAGTCTGATCTTCACAACACATGTTTGTGGAAGTGTATCATGGCACGAACAAAGGAGATTTCTGAGGACCTCAGAAAAAGCGTTGTTGATGCTCATCAGGCTGGAAAGGGTTACAAAACCATCTCTAAAGAGTTTGGACTCCACCAATCCACAGTCAGATTTTGTACAAATGGAGGAAATGCAAGACCATTGTTACCCTCCCCAGGAGTGGTCAACCAACAAACATCACTCCAAGAGCAAGTCGTGTAATAGTCAGCGAAGTCACAAAGGACCCCAGGGTAACTTCTAAGCAACTGAAGGCCTCTCTCACATTGGCTAATGTTAATGTTCATCAGTCCACCATCAGGAGAACACTGAACAACAATGGTGTGCATGGCAGGGTTGCACGGAGAAAGCCACTGCTCTCCAAAAAGAACATTGCTGCTCATCTGCAGTTTGTTAAAGATCACGTGGACAAGCCAGAAGGCTACTGGAAAAATGTTTTGTGGATAGATGAGACCAAAATAGAACTTTTTGGTTTAAATGAGAAGCGTTATGTTTGGAGAAAGGAAAACACTGCATTCCAGCATAAGAACCTTATCCCATCTGTGAAACATGGTGGTGGTAATATCATGCTTTGGGCCTGTTTTGCTGCATCTGGGCCAGGACTTAATGAATTCTGAATTATACCAGCAAATTCTAAAGAAAAATGTCAGGACATCCATCCTTGAACTGAATCTCAAGAGAAGGTGGGTCATGCAGCAAGACAACGACCCTAAGCACACAAGTCGTTCTACCAAAGAATGGTTAAAGAAGAATAAAGTTAATGTTTTAGAATGGCCAAGTCCTGACCTTAATCCAATCGAAATGTTGTGGAAGGACCTGAAGCAAGCAGTTCATGTGAGGAAACCCACCAACATCCCAGAGTTGAAGCTGTTCTGTACAGAGGAATGGGCTAAAATTCCTCCAAGCCGGTGTGCAGGACTGATCAACAGTTACCGGAAATGTTTAGTTGCAGTTATTGCTGCACAAGGGGGTCACACCAGATACTGAAAGCAAAGGTTCACATACTTTTGCCACTCACAGATATGTAATATTGGATCATTTTCCTCAATAAATAAATGACCAAGTATAATATTTGTCTCATTTGTTTAACTGGGTTCTCTTTATCTACTTTTAAGACTTGTGTGAAAATCTAATGTTTTAGGTCATATTTATACAGAAATATAGACAATTCTAAAAGGTTCACAAACTTTCAAGCACCACTGTAGATGTTAAGTGTCAGGCTTCAAATGAACCAAGTTACAATCATTCTGTAAGGAATTGTTCCAAATTATTGGCCAGAAATGTGTCCAGCTTCAGCCATTTGGTGGCACTATTGGTTTAAAAGGCACAACCAAAAGTGAGGGAAAAAAATTGGGACCATCATAAACCAGTGTACCAAATTTCATCAAAACATTTCATGTGTCAATGTGCTTCCATAGACTCCATTGGCATTGGTAATTATAAGAAGACCACATCCACCCAGTGTTTCTAGGATAGGCTTCGGATCTCCAGCGACCCTGACCAGGATGAAGTGGCTACTGAAGAACAAATGACAATTATTGGACTCCTGCTCCTTCAGTGCTTGGATTCCTAATCAGTTCAAACCATATACTGTAAAAATAAATGGACAAAGTCTCTGATGTCACTCAAAGGATTTCCGAAGAGTGGGATTAAAGCTCAAATAAGGAGGGTACGGGTATCACCATTTTGGCAGCGCCTGACTCCTCCTAGTCCATAAATGGAGAAAGGGGCAGGGATAGTGAAGCCTAGCCACTGGACTAGTATGGCTGGAACATGCTTACTAACCTAGAAGTTAAGCAAGCTAGCCAGCAAGCTACTGGCAAAACTCAAAGAAGCCGCTCTATAAGACAGAGACCACAACGGCCGGTTTACTAAATAAAATTACTGGGGGTGTAACTAATTGTGGGCGGCACGGTGGTGTAGTGGTTAGCGCTGTCGGCTCACAGCAAGAAGGTCCGGGTTCGAGCCCCGTGGCCGGCGAGGGCCTTTCTGTGCGGAGTTTGCATGTTCTCCCCGTGTCCGCGTGGGTTTCCTCCGGGTGCTCCGGTTTCCCCCACAGTCCAAAGACATGCAGGTTAGGTTAACTGGTGACTCTAAATTGAGCGTAGGTGTGAATGTGAGTGTGAATGGTTGTCTGTGTCTATGTGTCAGCCCTGTGATGACCTGGCGACTTGTCCAGGGTGTACCCCGCCTTTCGCCCGTAGTCAGCTGGGATAGGCTCCAGCTTGCCTGCGACCCTGTAGAAGGATAAAGCGGCTAGAGATAATGAATGAATGAATGTAACTAATTGTTAATAAAAACATTAGCTATAATCTTTTCCCCTGATGCCCATTTCCCTGACAGCTTAGATAACTAACATTAGTTTGGTTAATAGCTAGCTTGCTAAAAATATTGAAAGGTAAGTACAATCCAATTAAGCAAATTAAAGTAACTTAAGCTCTTTGACAAAAATATGCAAGGCTCCATAAATTATTCCCATAAATCCATCACCTGTGGCGAATTTGGCTTGAGTTCTGAGGTAATGCCAGCTCGCGGCTAACAAGATGACAAACCCAGCTGTCACCCAAATTGGCCCCACCCTAATTATGCATAAATGGATGGCTCAATATAATTCAAACTGGTCAATTAGATAAAACTTCACCCCTGTACAGTTGTAATGAAGGAGGAAACTACGTATAGAGACCGAAACCGTTTTTTATACCAGGCTTTAAACATTTGTTTTCACTGTAAAGTTGGACATTTTAACATGGGGGTTTATGGGAAGTGACTCGCTTTGAGCCTGCCTCAAGTGGCCATTCAAGGAACTGCAGATTTTAGCACTTCCACATTGGCTTCACTTTTCATGACTGGAGGTTGCCATTTGGTTCGAACTCAAATAAGTCCCATCTTTGAACATGCACAGAGAAAATTGTGTAAGCCACACACACTTCTGTTCTTTACACTAATAGAATCAAATTAAATTGTACATTTATTTGAAAGGACAGGCTGCACAAGGCCTGTGGAGCTTGGCTACTCTATCCATATACAGTAATATGAAGTTAGCAGAATGGTAGTTGGTGTCATGCACCAGCAACAATCATTCACTGATTTGAACGGAGTCAGTTAAAAGTGTGTTTACTTGGAAAGGGAGAGAAAGTGAAAGGAATAAGGGAGCGAGTGAGAGATTATACAGTCGAATTCAGGCAAGCAAAAGCAGAGATGGTTCTTTCTTCTCTAAGCGCTGACCTCTAAGGAGCCCTGAGCCTTTTATGAATAATGAGAAATCACATGCAGCTGTCTGTCTCCACTCTGCCTGTAGCCATGATGGCACTTTGATCCAAATATAAAAGACACCATTATACACACACCCCTCCTCTGCACATACAGTACACACACACACACACACACACACACACAAAACCAGCACCAGATTCTTTTCATCCCAAGTATCCACACTGAAAATGGAATATACTTATACTTTTGTCTTCACAGATCAGACTCAATGTCCATCCACTGACTGAGATTTGTCCCATATAAAAAGGAGAAGAAGAATAGCCTCAATGAGGCTGTAGGTCATACCGGCCAAGATGCCCATAAAATCCTAAATATGACAGGTGGCGCCACCATCTTGACAAGTTTTATGCACACCCGCCTGGGGAACATTGTGTGTGAGTTTGATCGAAATCTGACCAGTCCTGTAAGAGGAGTAGCGATTTTTGTAAATTGTGGACAGACGACGATGGATCACGGATGGACAACGCGTGTTCGCATAAGCTCATCTGGCCTGGCCTGCTGCAGGATGAGCTAAAAACTACCACAGAGTCTCGCTGCTGAAGTTTTTGGTCAGTTTTCATCAATGAGCTCTAACTCTAGCAGCTTTGTCCACTTTAATGATACGAGACATTCATTTGATTGGTCAACAGCATTAGCATGAAATTGTCAAGACTGTAATACCTGGAATTGATGAAAACAAGCTGAATTAGCTTTAAAGACAGTTTGCCATCTTATCTTGCTCCGGTTATCAGCAGATACAGCTAATGTTAAATGTGGTTTGCTTAGAAACCATCCTCGTCTTTATCAATGGTCTGCCAAGGACAGTAGCATTTAGCAACTGACTGGTATAAATGACATGGAGTCAATAAATGATTTTTTACTTTGGTGGATCCACAGTGCACTTGTGTGCACTGTGGATCCATTTTGGTCGATCCACAGTGCACCGGACCCTTATGGCACCTCCTGCAGGTGGTGGGTCCACAGGATAGTGGTTCCGTGTTGTTCATTCGGGCTGGGCTCGGCCGGGCCCTACGGATATAGGCCCAGCCACCAGGCATTCGCCGACGAGCCCCTTCCTCAGGCCTGGCTCCAGGGTGGGTCCGCAGTATTCCTGGTCCGGGCGAGGGTACTCGGATACCTGTTTTTCCTTTCATAAGGGTCCTTTTTTGAACCGCTCTTCATCTGACCTCATCTAGGACCTGTTTGCCTCAGTATTCCCCCGGAAGAGCTGGTGGAAGTGGCCGGGGAAAAGGAAGTCTGGGCTGCTTTGTTTAGGCTGCTACCCCCGCGACCCGGATCAGCGGTAGAAGATGGATGGATGGATACTTTGGAGCCCAAAAAACAAAACAGCAGCACCACCACGTTTCAAATATTTTTATTAATTTTCAGAAAAAAACAGAGGTCTAGTACTGAATAATGTACAGTTGAATATATTCAAAGCATGACCCACTTAAAAAAACAAACAAACAAAAACACATACAAAACCCCCCAATGAACCATAACCACCCTCACCACCCCCCTCAGCCAATCCCAACCCCGAGCGCTGGATTTAGTAGGTCAGGAGGCCCGCTCCTTTTCCAGGAAGGAAAGCAGTGGTCGCCATATCTTTTCAAATTGTTCAGTTCTGTCTTTTATAGAGTATCTGATCCTTTCCAGATGAAGGGTGTCTGTCAGCTCTATCAGCCATCTCTTCACTGTGGGCACCTCTTTCCGTTTCCAATACATCAGAATCAGCTTCTTAGCTGTGATCAGACCATATGACAGTAGAAGTTGTTGCATCACTCTTAAAGATCTCAACACATCTGAACTACCCAAGATTATTAGGACTGGTTCGGGTTGTATCTGTACTCTAAATATTTTTGAGAATAAACTGAAAATATCAACCCAGAAGCCTTGCAATTTAACACACATGGCAAAGCTGTGCAGCAGATCAGCTTCTGTACATTCACATTTATCACATGGGGTGAAATTTCAGGAAAAAATGTTGTGTAACTTCATTTTTGAATAATGGATTCTATGTAAGACTTTGAATTGGATTAAGCGATGTCTAGCATTTAAAGAGCAGGTATGGATGTGTTCTAAAATGGAGCCCCAGGTGTTAGTAGTGATTTGTAGTCCTAATTCCTTCTCCCATTCAGATTTAATCTTAGACATACAGTGGGGCAAAAAAGTATTTAGTCAGCCACCAATTGTGCAAGTTCTCCCACTTAAAAAGATGAGGCCTGTAATTTTCATCATAGGTACACTTCAACTATGAGAGACAGAATGGGGGGAAAGAATCCAGGAAATCACATTGTAGGATTTTTAATGAATTAATTGGTAAATTCCTCGGTAAAATAAGTATTTGGTCACCTACAAACAAGCAAGATTTCTGGCTCTCACAGACCTGTAACTTCTTTAAGGGCGTATTCACACCTACGTTGTTTGGTCCGGACCAAACGACCAAACGAACCAAATTTCCCTTGGTCCGGACCTTTTGGGTTGGTCTGAATACAAACCACCGAACTCTGGTCCGGACCAAACAAGCGGACCGAGACCGAGCTGCAAGGTCGGACTCGGTCCGGACCAAAGGAACCCTGGTGCGGACCTTTTGGAGGTGTGAAAGCAGACCGGACCTAATCCGACAGTTTTGCTTTTTTGTACCTCGGGAGCTTCCGTCGTTTGTCAAGCATTATAGGAAACAGAGTCTTGACACTCCACCGCAAAGTGCAAACACTGTTTCGGTTGTCAAGGGAACCTTACAACAGTCGTTCAGTCATTCAGACCAGTGGTAGGCTAGACTACAGAGTACAAAAAATGAGTAGGGGGCAAACGTGGGCCGAGGAAGAAACGCGTACCCTTGTGGATATATGGGCAGATGTCCACATATCTGAGCTTTATGGAGAGAACACACAAAAATGCCGACGTGTTTGCTGTATTCAGTGAGAAAATGAAGGAGAAGGGGTTCACGCGCTCCCCAGAACAATGTCAGCTAAAAGTGAAGAAACTCCGTCAGACCTACATTAAAATCAGGGACATTCTTTCAAAAAGTGGCGGTACTAGCGACTTGCGTGAAGAGCCAGAACTGTCACAACATGATGTGCGCTCATCAGCGCTATCCTCCGTGACTACTTTTGAACTTAATGCTTTGTGCGCGTGTCGTCTCTGACCAATAGCTGAACGACCTCAGGGCGCGTGGCTTTGTTGACAGATTTTGGTCCACTTACTAAAATGTACAGTGTGAAAGCGAACTGCACCAAAATGAAAAAATAAAAAAAACATATGGTTCGGACCAAAGCAAGTGAACTATTGAACTATCCTGGTCTGAATACACCCTAAGAGGATCCTCTGTCCTCCACTCGTTACCTGTATTAATGGCACCTGTTTGAACTTATCAGTATAAAAGACACCTGTCCACAACCTCAAACAGTCACACTCCAAACTCCACTATGGCCAAGACCGAAGAGCTGTCAAAGGACACCAGAAACAAAATTGTAGACCTGCACCAGGCTGGGAAGACTGAATCTGCAATAGGTAAGCAGCTTGGTGTGAAGAAATCAACTGTGGGAGCAATTATTAGAAAATGGAAGACATACAAGACCACTGATAATCTCCCTCGATCTGGGGCTCCATGCAAGATCTCACCCCGTGGGGTCAAAATGATCACAAGAACGGTGAGCAAAAATCCCAGAACCACATGGGGGGACCTAGTGAATGACCTGCAGAGAGCTGGGACCAAAGTAACAAAGGCTACCATCAGTAACACCACGCCGCCAGGGACTCAAATCCTGCAGTGCCAGACGTGTCCCCCTGCTTAAGCCAGTACATGTCAAGGCCCGTCTGAAGTTTGCTAGAGAGCATTTGGATGATCCAGAAGAGGATTGGGAGACTGTCATATGGTCAGATGAAACCAAAATAGAACTTTTTGATAAAAACTCAACTTGTCATGTTTGGAGGAGAAAGAATGCTGAGTTGCATCCAGAGAACACCATACCTACTGTGAAGCATGGGGGTGGAAACATCATGCTTTGGGGCTGTTTTTCTGCAAAGGGACCAGGACGACTGATCCGTGTAAAGGAAAGAATGAATGGGGCCCTGTATTGTGAGATTGAGTGAAAACCTCCTTCCATCAGCAAGGGCATTGAAGATGAAATGTGGCTGGGTCTTACAGCATGACAATGATCCCAAACACACCGCCCAGGCAACGAAGGAGTGGCTTCGTAAGAAGCATTTCAAGGTCCTGGAGTGGCCTAGCCAGTCTCCAGATCTCAACCCCATAGAAAATCTTTGGAGGGAGTTGAAAGTCCATGTTGCCCAGCAACAGCCCCAAAACATCACTGCTCTAGAGGAGATCTGCATGGAGGAATGGGCCAAAATACCAGCAACAGTGCATGAAAACCTTGTGAAGACTTACAGAAAACGTTTGACCTCTGTCATTGCCAACAAAGGGTATATAACAAAGTATTGAGATGAACTTTTGTTATTGACCAAATACTTATTTTCCACCATAATTTGCAAATAAATTCTTTAAAAATCAGACAGTGATTTTCTGGATTTTTTTCCTCATTTTGTCTCTCATAGTTGAGGTATACCTATGATGAAAATTGCAGGCCTCTCATCTTTTTAAGTGGGAGAACTTGCACAACTGGTGACTGACTAAATACTTTTTTGCCCCACTGTATCAGGGTGATGAAGACTTTGCAGTCTGTCATAAAGGATGGATATTACGTGGTCTGAACTTGTGCATAATTTCAAAACACACATCCAATTTATCAGGGGATGCATTTTCAAATCCAGGCAGATGCTCCCTTACATAGTCCCTGATTTGAAAATATCTAAAACGGTGTGTCCAGGGTAGGTCATATTTTGCTCAAAGTTTTTCAAAAGATGCAAAAGTCCCCTCGACATAGAGGTCACCAATATTAACTATGCCCAACTCCTTCCAGGCATTAAAAAAAAGCTGTCCATGTTTGAGGGAGCAAATGATGGGTTAGAGGCAATAGATAATAAAAAAAGAGACTGTCCTGAGGTTAAAGTGCCTCTCCATTTGTTTCCAGATCCTTATTATATTGTTTATTATTGGGTTGTGCCTGTAACAGCTTTTATCCACCGCCACAGGTGAAAGAATAATTGCACCAATTGAATAGGGCAGGCAGTCCTCCCTCTCCATCTCCAACCAGTCAGACGACAGAGATGTGTCGTCCAGCCAGAAGGACATGGAGCGAAGGTAGGCCGCCCAATAGTACGCTGTGAAGTTAGGCAAAGTGAGTTCACCATTCACTTTAGGCTTACATACAGTAGATGTTCTTTTTTTAATTCTGCGTGACTTGTAGTTCCAGATAAATGGTAAGATTATTGAGTCTAGTTTCTTGAAAAAGGTTTTAGTGATAAATATTGGTATGTTCTGCAGGAGAAAGAAGTTGGGGAAGGAAAACCATCTTAACAGCGTTCAGTCGGCCTAGTAAGGAGATTGGTAGTGCTTTCCAAAATTCTATACGGTTTTTGAGTTTGTCAATTAAAGGAGTAAAATTTGCATCGAACAGGGCTTCAAATTTTTTCGTGATTACAATTCCTAAATAGGTGAATTTCTCCGCGGTTATTCTGAAATGGAGTCGCTTCAACCATTCGTCATCTGTAAATTGTATTGGCATGAGCTCGCTTTTATCCCAATTGATTCTATATCCAGAGAAAGTTCCAAAGAGATTAATTACCTCCAAAGTTTTTGGAATTGTAGTCTTGGGCTGAGTTACATACAGTAATATGTCATCTGCTTAGAGAGAGATCTTATTTGAAGTGTAAACTGTGTTATACCCATGTATGTCTGTGTGTGATCTAATTGTTTGTGCAAGAGGCTTCAGGGCTAAAGCAAATAATAGGGGGCTCAGTACACATCCTTGTTTACAGCCTCTACCAAGTGTAAAGTGTAAAGACAGTGTCTGGTTGGTCAGGATCCGAGCACTGGGGTTGCTGTACAGTAATTTAATCCATGCAATAAACTTGTCTCCAATTTTAAATTTTTCCATTACTGAGAACAAGTATGACCATTCTACCTGGTCGAACGCTTTTTCTGCGTCGAGACTAAGAACTACAAGTTCCTCCTTAGGGTCATTGGGGGAATGTATTATATTGAAAAGGCGTCCAAGATTGTAGAATGAGTTCCGTTTGGGCATAAAGCCTGTCTGATCTGGGTGCACCATCTTTCCCATACACGTACTGAGGTGTCTTGCTAGAGTTTTGGTTAAGATCTTTTGGTCTGTGTTTAAAAGAGAGAGATAGGCCTATAAGAGCCCACCTTTTCTAGATCTCTACCTTTCTTGGGGATTAGAGTTATTATGGCTTCGTTCATGGTAGAAGGGAGGGTGCCATCCTCAATGGCTCTATTATATAATCTAAGGAGGTAGGGAGCCAGAACTTCACTAAATTGTTTATATATCTCATTGCTTAAGCCATCTGGCCCTGGGCTTTTGCCATTCTTGAGCGACTTGATAGATTTTATGATCTCTTCACAGGTGATCTCTGTATCTAAATATTTACGGTCATCCTGATCTAACTCTGGCAATTTGCAGTCACCCAGAAATGACTGCATTACTAGACCGGGAGCCCAGGGGGGTCAGCCTAGCTGGGAAGGTTACCAAATTTTTATGGGTAGTATGATGTCTGGCATGGTCCCCAGATAGAGGAACTGCACGTCTGCCAGGTTCCCCCTGGTGGGTGTGGCAATGAGGGGGGTGAAATGGGCACCCCAAAAATGGGCTAGGTCAATAGGCTCGGCAGACATCAATTACAGGGGGTTAAAAAATGGGCTAGGTTAGCTGGTGAGGTTACCAATTGAAACCTGTTGTAAATTGTTCATCATGGTCCCCTGATTGAGGAATGACCACTGCCAGACGTTTTCAGTGGTGGGGTACCCCCGCCAGACGCCCCCTTATGACGACACCCCCAAAAATGGGCTAGGTCAGCTGGTGGGGTTACCGATTCAAACCTGTTGTAAATTGTTCATCATGGTCCCCTGATTGAGGAATGGCCACTACCAGACATTTTTGTTGGTGGGCAGGGCTCGGCAGACATCAATTACAGGGGGTTAAAAATGGGCTAGGTTAGCTGGTGAGGTTACCAATGAGACCTGTTGTAAATTGTCGTCATGGTTCCCTGATTGAGGAATGGCCACTGCCAGACGTTTTCATTAGTGGGGTACCCCTGCTAGACGTGCACTAGTGACCACTAGTGAGTTACAGCTCTCAAAATACACCTTGACAAATGAACACATTGACTCAATGAAATGCTATTTTGCTGTTTAATTTATTGATCCTGTCCATTAACCATAACAATGAAAACTAACATAACAATACAACATATAACATTACAATATATAACAATATTCAAGTACCTCTAAACCAAGGTGTGTATGACACAAAAGTGAGACACACTGTAGTGTTAGTCCTCCTGGTCTGAGTTATCAGACTCCTCACTCCAAGACTCATCTGAGGACTCCACCTCAGTGTTGTCCTCCTGACTGTGTGACTCGGTATCCAGATGACACTCTGTGAATAAGTGCTGTGGAATAGATGGACCATTGAACCAGTTTGGCTGCAACAGTTTATCTTTCACACACCACCCATATTTGGTCACTGACAAGCCGTCTGTCGGACATGGTGATGTTGCCAGTGTCCAGACCATACTAATATAACGTGCTCGAAGCACATGCATCTCTAGAGCTGGCTTTGACGGTGGTAGCAAGGCACAATCAACTTTCTTCACATTGGCCAGTGGATTCTCCTGCAAAAATAAGAGGCATAGGTCAACATAGGCATAGGTGTGTGTATGTGCATATGTATGTGGACATATAAGAACATAAGAACTGTCCTACTTTTTCATTTTCATTCTTGCTCCAGACATACAAAATGGGGAAGCTGCTTTTCATGTTATCTATCGGAAATCTATAGCAACATACAGACCATGTTGCTTGTGCCGAATTAGCTTCTATCCTTAATTTCTTGTATGTTTATGTGGACAATGTAATTTGGATGCTTGAATCTTTCTTAAAACAATCAACAGTTATTACATTTTCAGTACACAATTCATTGAAGAAGGTAAAACTCAACTAGGAGGGACAAAGACTGATAGGGCTATCATTATTAAAAAATTGGGAAATGCATGAATATTAATATTACACGGTAATAGAAAATTTTGGAACTAACCTTCACCAGTCTTCTGCTTGATCCAAATAACAGCCTGTTCCCATTGATTGAATGAACACAGAAATTTGAAACATGAAAAATGTGGACAAATCTGGAAAATGAGGACGGTGAAGCCTTCAGATGATGGGATATTACTGTACATGTGGCAAGGGTCAGCACCTTTTATCCCTTATGCTGTGTTAGAAAAAAAGTTACACTCATGGTGTTAGTGGTCGAAAATACCAGCCTTATAAAAATGTTAATAAATTACTTGGTAGACAAGTGACAGATTTATTTTGATTCAAATTTTAGGACAGGGGCATGTGATAATATAAGTGTAATTAAGATCTGTGCTCCATTTTTGGTTATTAAAAATAAGGAAGAACAATCTTTTTCTGCCATAATTCTTAATTTTGACAATTTTTTTCTATAACAGAATAAGGGTTAAAGAATTTGAATACATTTAATTTTATCCATTCCAATATGTTATGAAGGACATCATGAAGCCTTATAGGTTTGTGATTAGGGCTGTGCAATTAATCAAATTTTAATTGTGATTACGATTTCTCTGTGATAATCGAACCAAACTAAAATAATTGAGTTGAAACGATTAATTTGCCATTTTTATTTAAGCTACACAATTTCTGAAAGAAACGTAGTTCAGGTGATTAATCAAAGATGCAGACACATAACCTGACACAATAGCTTATAAACTATTTATGCCTTAGATAAATCAATAAGAAAGTGTTTTTAGACATAGAAATGCCTACTAATTGCATAGTGTAACTAAACAAGATCAACAGACCTAATTCACGTGCAACCCCTCCCAAAAAAACAAACCGGTTTCCGACCGCCTGACTGTCCTGCCGACATAGTATCGTGTAGAGATGCTTGTACGCGACTAAAAATAATCGATTGAATAATCGTGATTTAAATATTGAACAAAATAATCTTGATCATGATTTTTCCATAATCGCACAGCCTTATTTGTGATGTAAAATAAAAGATATTAATAACGCGGTGCGTCGGGATATTATATTTTTTCATTTGCCGCCACCGCAGATCGTGTTAACGCGATTCGTGTAAACGCGATAACTTTTGAAAGAGTGGACGGATTTGCACCAAATTTTGTTAATGCTGCTAATGTGCTAATGCTCTATGATAGGTACATGAAAAGATTAGATTTTGCAGGCCAAGATTTTCAAGATGGCCGACTTTAAACATGGGCAACTTTTTGTTTGGCCCATAACTTTTGAACAGGTGCTTGGATTTGAACCAAACCTTGTGTTGCTAACACTCCGTATTAAGTACGGGAACTGATTAAATTTTGGAGATCAACACTTTCAAGATGGCCGATTTTTTGTTTGTGGGATAATTTTTGAACATGGATTTGCACTAAATCTTGTGTGTTTACACTCTGTAATAGGTACATGAACTGATTACATTTTGGATGCCTCAAATGGTGAAGATGGCAGTCGCTTGGTGTGCTAATCCGATGTTTGGGGCGTTTCGGGGATATGGCAGTTGGAGGTGACTGCATAGGCCTAGTTTAGCAAATTATTTTTAGTAGGGTGTCCTCACAAGGGGGTGTCTGGTGGGGGTACCCCACCACTGAAAATGTCTGGCAGTGGCCATTCCTCAATCAAGGGACTATGATGAACAATTTACAACAGGTTTCAATCGGTAACCCCACCAGCTGATCTAGCCCATTTTTGGGGGTGTCGTCATAACGGGGCGTCTGGGGGGGGTACCCCACCACTGAAAATGTCTGGTAGTGGTCATTTCTCTATCAGGGGACCATGATGAACAATTTACAACAGGTTTGAATCGGTAACTCCACCAGCTGACCTAGCCCATTTTTGGGGGTATCGTCATAATTGGGCGTCTGGTGGGGGTACCCCACCACTGAAAACGTCTGGCAGTGGTCATTCCTCAATCAAGGGACCATGATGAACAATTTACAACAGGTTTCAATTGGTAACCTCACCAGCTAACCTAGCCCATTTTTTAACCCCTGTAATTGATGTCTGCCGAGCCCCGCCCACCAACAAAAATGTCTGGCAGCGGCCATTCCTCAATCAGGGGACCATGACAAACAATTTGCAACAGGTTCCAACCGGTAACCCCACCAGCTGACCTAGCCCATTTTTGGGGTGCCCATTTCACCCCCCTCATTGCCACACCCACCAGGGGGAACCCGGCAGACGTGCAGTTCCTCTATCTGGGGACCATGCCAGACATCATACTACCCATAAAAATTGGTAACCTTCCCAGCTAGGCTGACCCCCCTGGGCTCCCGGTCTATACCCCTGGCAGCACACCGCTCTGAGATGAATACAGCCTTTCGTAGAACATTTTAAATTCGGCATCAATGGCCTCATGTAGTGTATAAAAAGCTACGGATTCAGATTTTATTTTATGAATATTCCTGTCACTTTCCAATTTGCGTAGCTGACTCGCTAACAATTTATGTGGTTTGTCACCAAATTCAAAAAACCTTTGTTTTGTGTATTGCAAGGCTCTACTTATTCGGTCAGATAACAAATTATTAAGTTTATATTTGAGTGCAGAGATCTCATTAATGCTTTTCAATTGTGGTGTTTTAAGCGTTGTCCGAATCCAATTGTTTTATTTTTTCTTCCAATTCTAATTGTTCAATCCTGCTACGTTTTTTGGCACTGGACTGGTATGAAATGATGCACCCTCTCAGATAAGCTTTGAAAGTCTCCCATAGTAACACAGGTGAAACATCGTCCTTGTTATTGGTGTCAAAGAATAGAGTAATGTGAGATTCCAAATATTCACAGAATTTTTTGTTCTCAAGTAGTTGAGGGTTAAACCTCCAATTCCTCTGCGGTCTTGTGAATGAATAAAGAAAAGGTGACAGGACTATGGTCAGAGATTATAATATTATGGTATTTTGGATTAAAGGCATACTGCAACATTTTCCCATCTACCAAGAAGTAATCAATTCGGCTATAAACATTGTGGATTTTGGAATGAAATGAATATTCTCTACCTAATGGATTGAGTGTTCTCCAAAGGTCAACTAGATTCATATTCTCCATGTATGTTTTCACTAGCTTGCATGAGTTGGAGGGGGTTATTCTATGAATGTTAGATTTGTCCAAGTGTGGATCAAATACGAAGTTAAGGTCACCTCCTATAATTAGGTCTGTATTTGATATATCTGGGATTAATCTTAGAACTTTCCTAAAGAATTCAGAGTCATCACAGTTTGGCCCATATATGTTCAGTAGAGTTAAATGCACTGAATGTAGTTCCCCCAAAACCATCAAATATCGTCCATTTTTATCTGCTATAGTGGATAAATGTTTAAAAGCGACTCCCTTGCGGATCAAAATGGCTGTTCCCCTGGCTTTTGTCGAGAATTTAGAATGGTACATTTGGGTTACCCATTTACATTTCAATCTACCATGGGCGTCATTTGGCAAGTGTGTCTCCTGCAGAAACATTATGTATGCCTGTAAAGATTTTAGATGGGAGAGCACTTTACCTCTTTTTATCTGATTGTTGACACCATTAACGTTCCACGAGCAAAAGCTCACACCCCTGGACTTATCCTGCATCAAGGTAAAAAAGAGAACTACTGATAACTGACACCACTGCCCCTTCCATAGGTGATTGCTGTATAATAAGTAGTGCTTTAAGCCACCCCCCACCCCACCCTGTCCTAAACAATAACAAAGAAAATCTAAACTGTACACAATACCCATGACTGGCTGATCCTTAATCAACTTCCTATCTCTCTAAACTTGGCCCTAACACTAACACTTAGGGGAGACTCCCAGTATCAATTCAACAAAAGGAACCAATAGAACAAAAAAGAAAATCCTCTAGTATTGGATTGAAGCTCACATCCAGGCGGTGTACAAACATACATTACAACCTCCCAATTTCTAAGTAAAAAGCAATATTGTGTGTGGTCACTTGGTGGCGTAGTGGGCAAGGAAACAAAAAAAAAAACAAAAAAAAACATGGCCTAATTTAACAGAAAGATCAGTGCAGATCCCCTCCTAGCCTCCGGAGGGCCACATGACCCGTAGGTCTAGTTAAAGTTCAAGGGTTAGGGGAGAGGAGCAGGAGCAGACCGGTTGCTATAATAAATAGGCTCCAGATACAGCACAGAGTGCTGTAAAAAGTATAGAAATAAAAGAATGAAGCGGCCAGGAGTCCAAAATACAACAACCCCCCTCGTGCTTCACAAGTAAAAGTATCCACCGCTAGGAAAATATCTTTCTTTATTATCCAGTGGGGAAATGTTGGTCATAGAACCGCTGAGCCTCTTCTGATGATTTGAAGTTGTAACTCTGGTTCTCATAATCCATGCGAAGCACCGCCGGGTAGACGAGGCGAAACTTAACTTTTTTGTTGAACAGTAGAGATTTCACCTTTGCATAGGAAGTGCATTGCTCGGATGTAGCAGGGCTGTAGTCGGCAAAGAATCTGACCTTCTCTCCATGCCAGTCCAGTTGGTTTTGGTTGGCCGCTAGGGCTCTGACTTTATCCTGGAGGTAATGGAACTTCACGATCATCACCCTGGGTTTGCCGTCATGCCAGAGTGGACCAATCCTGTGGGACCGGGGGGGACGGGAATATGTCACCCAGTTCCTCCGCGAAGAACTTGGACATGAATTCAGTAGCGTTCTGGCCCTCCAGGTATTTTTCGTCAATGTTGGTAACCCGTAGATTAAATCTACGGCTCTGGTCCTCAGCCTCTTCGGCGCGGGAGAGGAGGGCCTTGTTTCCAGCTGCTAGCTTCTCACACATTCCTTCCAGAGCCGCCACTCTGTCGCTGTAGCCGCTAAGCCCCATCTCTAGCTCCGTAATGTATTTCTTGTGATCCCCACAGTGCGATTCCAGGAGCTCCAGAGACTTTTTAAATGACTCCATTGCCCTCCCAATCACTGTCTCAATCATCTGTCTCATGTCGTCGTTGAGCAGCGCCCGTAGAGCCTGTTGCAACTCCGCCGAAACTGCGGACTCTGAATCCTGGGCTGCCGCCATGTTGGACTCCTCGGTTTGATCCTGATGTTGCGGTGAATCAGCTGGAGTTTGCTTCTTGTTTCTTGGCATACTTAACAAATAAAACAGTTATTCCTCACTTTCCACCCGCTGTTGTCCAAAAAAGCCATGTATGTCAATATAAAATGTAGGTTAGGTATCATACAGCGGGAGCCTCCCCTTCACACGTCTACTCTCCTTCACATCCCACCGGAAGTTGCACCACCACATATGAAGTAGATTCTGGAGCTGATTTCTGTCAAGCCTAAACTGTAGACTCAACCAGAGCATTGCTGATTGCCATGTCAAATGCTTACATTTCGTTTCCAAAAGTCAAAGGCCCTCTCACGCCAGAATCTGGTCTTCCCAGGCAGTCTCCTATCCCAGTACTAACCAGTTTTTTAAGGCATATGGGTGCAGCACCCAACTCCATTTTGATAGCCCTCAGTTTCTTGCCTATACAGCTAAGGTTACAGTTGAGAGCCTACTCAACTCTGGTAATCACAAGAGTTTGACTTCCTCACTCGCACCTGTATTGCAGCGTGCCTTGCCGGACAGTAGTAGGTACCATTTTTACGATGGTCTTTGGTATGACCCGTACGCAAGTAGAACTCGCGATCTCCCGGTTGAGAGGCAGACACGCTAACCACTAGGTCAACTCATGGTCACACTTAGCCTCCATTTAGACTAAATTATTTAAACCTTTTTAACGCATCATCAGGCGTGATCAAGAGCCATGTGTTAAATCTTATAGACTGTATATTGCAAAACATGAACAAGGTTTATTCATTTTCTTCCTTTCCCCTTCAAATTGCATTAGAACTAAAGAGACTAAGCAAAGGCCATCAGATGAAAGTACAAATTACAAAACTACAGTTCAAGTTGTGTGTAGTTTGAATGAAAGAAAGATCTGGCTAATGCCATGATAACTTTAAGCCCTAACAAAGCAGCTTTCTGTATTTCACACTGCATTCATTTCCTCTGAATGAGTGCTCATCAATTACACAGCTAAGTGTACTAACTACATGTCCTGCTATCTGTACATTCTATATTTTCTGAAAATATACATAAATATATACTGTTAATAATATACAGACAGCGTGCTAACCGGCACAGCGTTAATAAAACATCTACACCTGTGAGGTTACATCTAGCCTGCATTAGCATGCCTAGCCATTTGCTGGGTCTTTGATTTGGCATTCACAGGGATGTCACTGTCACTTCACTCTTTGTTGCCAGGTTCAGGCAGCTCAAGGGATTCATTTTTGGCATGCTTCAGAGTTATATCCAGCTGAGCATTTCTCAGAAAGTGTCATCCCATTGTCTCAAGGACTTGTCAAGGGTGCATGTGTGTGAAGAGTTAACAATCTGCTTCATTTTTCTATCTGGATTATAAAGTCACACATGCACAGGGTGGATTTCAGATGCTATACAATATAAAGATAACTAAAAGGCTATATAAAATATTAATTTTTCATGATTTAAGTCATTATCAAAGCTGAAATGGCCTTGAGTAGAAACTGGATGACAGCGATGGCCTGTTCCTCATTAGACCCTATTAACCTGATGCCAATCATGCTAACAAACAGGAAATGTTCTGTCCAATGAGATCTAAAGCAAGTAAGACCTTGTCTGTCTAACCTAGCTGTGTTTTCAAGCACGTCCAGTAAAACTTGGTCAACAACGTCCAATTATGGACTCAGGTCCAAAAGTACCAAGACAGAAAAATATCAACAATCTGAGGCAAGCATTTGGTCATTGATCAGTTAAGCCAGAACTGATTCAGTTCTGCTTCCAAGAACCAGACTGAAATCCATCTTGCCCAATACAACTACACAGAAAAGATCAAAGCTGCTGGACAACCAGGTTTTTACAAAGTCTTGGAGTTTGGCTGGAGAGACCAGAGTGGTCATGATGGAATTTCCTGGCTTAAGGAATGCCTTAACCACAATCACAGATCATTCCTGGTTTAGAGTTTGGTACATTTGGTGAAATATGAAAGCTGTTTTTGAGCCTGTCAAATTACAGTTCAGAACACTGATCCCAAGTCTGCATGAATACTGTAGTCTGCAGCTTGCCTTGTCAAGTTACTTCCTGTTTCAAGTTCTGTGATGGAAGGTAAATGGTGAACATGGTCAGTTGATGAGATGGAACACCTTACTGATATATAAAGCAAGATATTCATTGAGCACTAATTAGCTCTCCTTTTGTAACTAGAGAGTAATTTCTCAGAAAGGAAGAACAAAAGATTTACAGTGAGATCTTCTGGGAACATAGGAGGATAAATAAATAAAAATATCAAGAAGTACCAGGAGACTCTTACCGGCTGAGAATTGTGCTAGCACACAGCAAGGCTGACTCAAGAATGAGGCCAGAGTGCGTTGAGAGCTCTCCTTAAATAGACCCAGAAAAAGGTGGGTCCGATTTCCACTGATTCTAATTAAGAAGGTGCTCTCTGCCTCCCTCTGGTGATGGCATGCTTGCACTGAGAGTACTGTGGAAATTGTATGTCTTGTACTGGGCTGGGTGTCGAAAAAACGTCCTTATATAAGGATGGCTCCATGTTAGCAGGTCTTCCTGTACAGTGCATCCAAGAAGCACTGTGCGTCATTGCTTGAGGTTTGGCATCCACTCTCTCAATCTCTTTCAGTAGCTGTTTCACCATGATGTAGCTGGAGCCGACACCAGGAACACTGGGCGTAAGGTGGGAATACACCCTGAATGGGACACCACTCCATTGCAGGGCAACATACTCACCCACTCACTCACTCATAGGTGCAGTTTATGTTAACCAATCCACCTTTGGCATATCCTTGGAAGGTGGGAGGAAACCAGAGAATCGTAATCTCAGAATTGTACCATGGACCCTGGTATATAAGGTGGCAAAGCTACCTGTTGCACCACTGCACCTTCAATTGTTGGTACAAAAAGAAGATTATAACAAGACCATCAATGATGGTGTAGCTCACTCCGACCCCGTCTAGTCCAGAAGGAATGATCTAAAGTGGGCCACCTTGCGCAATAAATGTTGCAGGCTATATACACTATATACAAGCTATATACAGAAGCTATATACACCCTAGGAATACCAACCTATTTGCCAGAAAGAATCCAAAACGGTGAGGAATTGACCAAGAAGAAGCAATTTTCGTTGAACTGCTCATTAAGGCTTGATTAGTCCATAACTTCATTAATAATTGTAATTAAGAAAATCTGGGTAGATGTTATATGCACCCTAGGTACCCCTACCTTCATGCCAGAAAGAATCAAAATTGGTGACGAATTGAGGGAGAAGAAGTGTTTTGTGTGGAAACTGCTTGTTAGGGCTTAATTACTCCATATCTTCATTATTAATTGCAATTATGCAAATTTGGTTGGAAGCCATATGCACCCCAGGCAGACCTACCTTCCTGCCAAAAAGAATAAAAATCAGTGAATAACTGAGACAGAAGAAGCGATTTTCGTGAAATGTGGACGACGCTGGACAGACGACGGACAACACACGATGGCATAAACTCATCACCTGTCGGCCAGATGAGCTAATAATAAAAAAACAAAACAAAACGCAAATGTGTCAGCCCAGTTCTTACCATTTTGTAAACCTGTGTGCACAAAAGTGACAGTTGGAATTACGTAACTGATCCAAAGTTTAGAAGGCATTTTTCTTGGTGAAAGCCGACCCATGATTATGATCCCCTCTGCAAAATGAGCCCAGAATCAGTCCTGAGTGTTGAACACCTTGAAGAATTTGGGTACATGGCCAATGCGGTCAACAATCTGAGGGAATTTGTTCTCGAACTGGACATAACATTAATTGTCGTATTACCCCGTTTTAAATAGGGTATTATTATTTAAACTTTACTATAATGGCATGTAACTTTGTGTGTGTCCCATCTTTATATAAACATTAATTCTTGTCTAAGACATCTAGGGGATGATGAAACACCACTAAGTCTCTAGCTTAGTGTCACTGAAAAAAAAATAGAAGAAATTTGCTGTGGGTGGCACGGTGGTGTAGTGGTTAGCACTGTCGCCTCACAGCAAGAAGGTTCTGGGTTTGAGACCAGCCCTTTCTGTGTGGAGTTTGCATGTTCTCCCCGTGGGTTTCCTCCGGGTGCTCCAGTTTCCCCCACAGTCCAAAGACATGCAGGTTAAGTTAATTGGTGGATCTAAATTGACCGTAGGTGTGAATGTGAATGGTTGTTTGTTTCTACGTGTCAGTCCTGTGATGACCTGGTGAGTTGTCCAGGGTGTACCCCGCCTCTCGCCCATAGTCAGCTGGGATAGGCTCCAGCTTGCCTGCAACCCTGTACAAGATAAGCGGTTACGGATAATGGATGGATGGACTTCCAACTGTTCAGAGGCTCCTTGGTTTTCATGTTGCTTATTTAGTAGTGTTGCAGAGTCAGGGTCCTTCCAGAACAGGTTGATTTATACAGACATCATGTGACAGATCATGTGACACTTTGATTGCACACAGGTGGATCTTAATCAACTAATTATGTGACTTATGAAGCGAATTGGTTGGACCAGCTCTTATTTAGGGGTTTCATATGAAAGGGGGTGAATACCTATACACACTCCAGATTTCTGTTTGTTGATCTTAATTATTGTTTGTCTCGTCTCGTCTCATCTTCTTCCGCTTTATCCGGGACCGGGTCGCGGAGGCAGCAGTCTAAGCATGGAAGCCCAAACTTCCCTTTCCCCAGACACCTCGGCCAGCTCCTCGGGAAGAACACCGAGGCGTTCCCAGGCCAGCCGAGAGACATAGTCCCTCCAGTGTGTCCTGGGTCTTCCCCGGGGCCTCCTCCCGGGGGGACATGCCTGGAACACCTCCCCAGGGAGGCGTCCAGGAGGCATCCGAAAAAGATGCCCGAGCCACCTCAGCTGATTCCTCTCGATGTGGAGGAGCAGCGGCTCTACTCCGAGCTCCTCCCGAGTGACTGTGCTTCTCACCCTATCCCTAAGGGAGCGCCCAGCCACCCTGCGAAGGAAACTAATTTCGGCCGCTTGTATCCGCGATCTTGTTCTTTCGGTCATTACCCAAAGCTCATGACCATAGGTGAGAATCGGAACGTAGATCGACCGGTAAATTGAGAGCTTTGCCTTTTGGCTCAGCTCCTTCTTCACCATGACGGACCGGTAAAGCGACTGCATCACTGCGGAGGCTGCACCGATCCGCCTGTCGATCTCACGCTCCATCCTTCCCTCACTCGTGCACAAGATCCCGAGATACTTAAACTCCTCCACTTGAGGCAGGACTTCTCCACCAACCTGGAGAGAGCAAGCCACCCTTTTCCGGTCGAGAACCATGGCCTCGGACTTATATTATTGTTTGTGTCACAATAAAACAAGAATTTTCACCTTTAAAGTGGTAGGCATGTTGTGTAAAACAAATGGTGCTAACCCTCCAAAAATCCATTTTAATTCCAGCTTGTAATGCAACAAAACAGGACGAACACCAAGGGGGATGAATACTTTTGCAAGACACTGTATAATAATATGCAATATTTTGCACATACAAACACCATAGCAACATGTCCATAGATAGATGTTGGACAGTACTGTGTGTTTGGCTGATTGAATGAGCCAAGAATAAGACATATGCTCATCTCATTATCTCTAGCCGCTTTATCCTTCTACAGGGTCGCAGACAAGCTGGAGCCTATCCCAGCTGACTACGGGCGAAAGGCGGGGTACACCCTGGACAAGTCGCCAGGTCATCACAGGGCTGACACATAGACACAGACAACCATTCATACTCACATTCACACCTACGGTCAATTTAGAGTCACCAGTTAACCTAACCTGCATGTCTTTGGACTGTGGGGGAAACCGGAGCACCCGGAGGAAACCCACGTGGACAACATGCAAACTCCACACAGAAAGGCCCTCGCCGGCCATGGGGCTCAAACCCGGACCTTCTTGCTGTGAGGCAACAGCGCTAACCACTACACCACCATGCCGCCCGACATATATGCTAATAAACTAAAAAAAAAAAAGATATGACTAAAGCTTTCATACTATTGATGCTCAGCATAGCCACTAACCTGAAACTCGATTTGAAATTGGAAATTCTGACTTCCCAGTTCAAATCGAATGCATCATTTGTAATGCAGGGAGATTTAGCCCTCTCATCTCAACCCAAACAGAGCAATGCAGCAGCACTTTAATGTTTTGGTTTGTCCAGCTCTCTCACCTCTTCATCTGTACACTGTAAAGCTTCAGCTTTCATACTACTACACCGTCAACACCATCACATTCATTATCTCGTACATTACTAACTACCAGAGCTGAGTCTCTCCTATAACTCAACTCACCTGCATTGTACACTCACTGGCCACTTTATTAAGAACACCCATCCATTCACCTACTGTTTTATGCAGTTCTGTAATCAGCCAACCCCTTGACAGCAGCACAAGGCATCAAATCATACAGATAGAAATCAAGAGCTTCAGTTAATGTTTACAATGTTCAAACATCAGAATGGGGAAAATTTGTGATCTCAAAGTGTGACTTTCTTTCACTGTAGCGTGGGTGTTGGTTTGAGCCAGATGGACTGGTTTGAGTATTTCAGAAACCGATGATCTCCTGGGGTTTTCACACACAAACAACAGTCTGTAGAGTTTACACAGACAGAATGGTGCGAAAAACAAAAAACATCGAGTTGAGTGAGGGACAATTCTGTGGATGGAAACAAACACCTTGTTGATACAGTAAGAGACGTCAGAGGAAAATGGACAGATTGAGTCGATCTTTTTTGCCAGGAAGGATATGATAACTCAAAGCAACTCTTTACAACCGTGGTGAGCAGAAAAGCATCTCAGCATGCAACAGCAGAAGACCACATTGAGTTCCACTCCTGCAGCCAAGTACAGGGATCTTAGAATCAATAACAAGTTCCTATTAAAGTGGCTAGTGAGTGTATTCTGGTGACTTTGAATCCAGCATTTGCACATATCGAATGTCACAGGAAAATTGCGAGTGAGTCAAGAAGCTCTTTTGTTTTTAAAAAGTAAAGGCAAAATCTGAGGCTTGAGATGGTCGATCAGAGAATTTTCTCATATTAAACTCCACTGTAACTGTACTAGCAATGTCCCTCACCCTACCTCACCTCCATCATGTCATCACAGCACACAACCACTAACTTCTCACATCAATAACAAGAATACAGCTCAAACTGAGAAATTAGACACAAAATGTGCTCAACAAATTGAAACCTGCTGCTCAACCTGCTGCTCAACACCAGCAAAACTAAGGAGATGGTGATTGACTTCAGGAAACACAGGGGGGATCCAGTCCCACTGAGCATCAACGGGGACTGTGTTCAGCAGGTGTCCTCCTTCAGGTTCCTTGGGACACACATAGCCGAGGACCTCTCCTGGACTGCTAACACATCCGCGGTGGTAAAAAAGGCCTGACAGCGACTCCACTTCCTAAGGCTACTCAGAAGGAACCATCTGGAGGAGAAACTGTTAGTGGCCTTTTACTGCAGCACCATCGAGAGCGTCCTGACGTACTGCATTACAGCTTGGTACGCCAACTGCTCTGTGGCAGAAAGAAAGAACCTGCAGAGGGTCATTAAAACTGCACAACACATTACTGGCAGTCCCCTACCCTCGTTAGAAGACATCGCCAGCATACGGTGTCTCAGGAGAGCGAGGGCAATCATTGCTGACCCCTCACACCCCGGACAGCACCTGTTCACCCTCATGCCCTCTGGCAGGAGATACAGGTACCTAAAAAGCAGGACAAACAGACTTAAAAACAGTTTCTTTCCCTGGGCCATCAGGTCCCTGAACTCATAAAGAGAGTGTATGCTAGTGTATTGTGTAAATGATGTAAATATGCATTCCTTTCTTATTCCTATTTTACTCCTTCTTATTCCTATTTTACTGTTTTACTGGGTTTTTTTATTTTTTTTTATTTTACTGTTTTCTTTTATATTTATTATGCACCAGCCGGAGAAGCACTGCAATTTCATTGTATACCTGATGTGCCATGACAATAAAGATTCTATCTATCTATCTATCTATCTATCTATCTATCTATCTATCTATCTAAAGCTTTTCAGCATAAAATATATTAACTAGACCGGACAATTCCCCGGGGGAAATTGTGAGAGGATGCAGTGCGCGAAGCAATTCGGTCACGCATGTTTGCTGGCCGTGAATGTGTGACCTGCAATGATGTTTCAATGCAATGATTATGTGTGTGCTTGAGACAGCGGCCGTCATGAAGAAGAGCTATTCAAGAGTATAAACAAAGTGACTACAGGCGGAAATTAGCATGTACTGCTATAACCTGGGACAGACATCTGTCCTTACCACAAGGATAATGTTTAATTTGTGCACTGTCCCTTTTAAAAATAAAATAAACTCTAAACTCTAAGAAGAGTGTTTGTAGTTTGTATGTACGAACAGAAGTGTTCCTAATAAAGTGGGCGGCTAAGGTGAAGTGTCATGCCGACCGAGGCTGTTTTTTTTTTCACAAAAAAAAGAAATTCACAAAAATCTTTCACAGTGAGCGCTAGAAGGGTCTCCTGAATAGACTGATGTAATTTTTTGTCTGTAGTGTTAAAAATGAGAGACTTTTCTGTCACTTTTATAATGGGTGTCAATGAGCTAAGACACACAAGGTCTTGAATTTTGTGCTGTGTTTTACTAGGGAACAGGCCTCGAACAATGACAAATAACTCGACAACGGAAGCAGCTATTCACAAAATTCTTTCACAGTGAGTGCTAGAAGGGTCTCCTGAATAAAATGATGTATTTTTTTTGTCTGTAGTGTTAAAAATAAGGACACTAGAGCGATTTAAAAATGAGTGACTTTTCTCTCACGTTTATAATGGGTGTCAATGAGGCCTGTCAGCTGCCCTGTCCTCAGTTTGACGCTTGTCATTCAAAAACTGTAAATCCTATCGTTTAGGTAGACACATTGTGTGAATCAGGACAAGTTTTACTACTACTTTTGAGAAAATCATGTCTGTAGAGTGAAATTTGTGGCTGAAAACACAGTTTAAGCGAGAAAGTTTGAGCTTTATTTTCAACCTCTCTCCACTCTAAGTTAACGAGCTTCACTGGTGTGTAACGCAATAGACACCCATTCAAAAGCCGGATTTTCTCCCAGAACCCACATGGCGGTTGAGCCAGGACTGAACCGAAAGTGTAGAACCTAGCAGAAAAGTTGAATGCCAGATCCACAGAGGAGAAGTTTTCCTACGTTTTAGAGTTTGAATCACGTCTCTAGGTTAAAGCATGCCAGAGCAGCGGACGTTTGAAAAACGTTGAAAAAGTGCTTTTTTTCAATTAATTCCATAGAAATGAATGGGGTTTTTTTCGAAGATTTTTTCGTGACTACGTCGCGAAAAAATCGTATTCTGTAGAGAAAAGTAATAGCATAGCGAGTCCAATCGAGCCGCACGTTTTGATATATTGTTTGTCTGTGTGCGACATATGGTTATTGAGTTATTCGAAATCAAAATTTGCGTAGGAGGAAGAAGAAGAATACGGAAGAAGAAGAAGAAGAAGAAGAAACACGTAGAAGAACAATAGTTGCAGTGCTTTGCACTGCATCCTAATTATGTTTCATGGTAGGGTTTTCTTTCAATGGTCTTTTTTGGTACCTGAAGAAAGAAGCATCATGTGAAGTTAATCTGGACTGAAACATATTAAAATGTATTAAAAGCAGGGCTTTGAACCAGAATTTTTTTCCTATTGGTTCGTTCCGAACAGAAACGGAATTTTAACGTTTCCGGTTTTGGGTTCCACCATTAAATAGACGTTCCTGAATCGGTTAGAACAAAAAAATTTCGTTCCCGGAACGGTTAATTACGTTCCCTGTCAGCTGTTTAACAAATGGCTATAAAATTATGTCTCTGTCTCATCCAGCTTAAGCCAAATGTAGGCTAATTCTATTACAACCTTCATTAAATAAGACAAGAAATAATTCAAAACAATTATTATTTCAAATGTTGGCGATTTGGATTCTCAGTATGTCTTCCCATCTACACAAACAGAAAAAGTGCCAAAAATGAAAGATAATTCGTTTAGTGTGTTACCAAAGGCTAGTCAGGCCCTATGCATTGATAGGCTAACAGAGGTTAACGTCATTTAATGTTCGCGAGCCTCTCATTAACGTGGACAAATATATTGATATTGTGTTTGAAATTGACGTTTTTGAATAACAATAGACTGCAATATTTGCCTCTTATTTAAGATGTGGAGACGTGATAGTAGTCCACTCTCCCGCTCTCTCCATTCAGTCAGCGAACGTCACACAGGAAGTGAACCCCAGCGGGTCATAGAAACTTGCGCAGGAGAAGAATGACTTTTTTATTTGTAGGCTACGGAAACTTTGAGGAACGAAATAAAAACCGGTATTAACCGGTTACCATTATTTTTAATAAGCGTTTCTGTTCCGGAGCATAAAAAATAATAAAGTTTCTGGTTTTGTTTCTGTTCCATGTGAAATAGAAAAAGTTCCCGGTTTTCGTTTTCGTTCCTTGAACTGGTTCAAAGCCCTGATTAAAAGTGCTTCAAAAATGCTTTCAATGGGAACAAAACTTTATTATGAGTTACATATATTTAGATTCATCACGGCGTTCACAGAAGATAGATTTTTAGATAGATAGATCGATCGATAGATAGAAGCCATTGCCTAATGGTTAAAGAAACAGCTTTGGGACCAAAAGGTTGCTGGTTCGATTCCCTGGACAAGCAGGACTGGCTCAAGTGCCCTTGAGCAAAGCACATAACCCCCAACTGCTCTGGCAAGATTGGTGGCATACCTTGTGTCTGATTAGCCAAAGAAAAACTGATGTTCAGGCAGGTAACCTGGACATGATAATAATAGAAACACAGAAACTAGATTGATCCTGAGAGAAATTACAGACTTTTAGTGGTTTCTCTGCTCTAACACACCCACATCCATGCAAGAAGGGCTGCTGATTAGATGAAGTTTGTTGAAATCTGGTGTGTTTGAGCAAGAAAAACACTAAAATATGCAGGACAGATGATTCTTCAGAATAAGAATTATTAACGTCTGTTAGATCTATGAGGAAGAAGTAAGTAAGGAGATTTGCTTTTCCTCCCCAGACTGTTTGGTAAGAAGAATGAATACACTGACTAGAATAAATGTCGGAGCTGAAAATAACGCTTAAGAGAGAGCTGGGAGACTATGACAGGGGAGACTTCGGACAGTTTGTATTCCCATAAATTAATTTCAACCAATCAGGTTTTAGATGAAATTAGAATTTCAATGTTGCTCCTTAGAGTAACTGACTTCCTTTAAAGTCACGAAGCTGGACATTGCAGTAAGGTTCAATATTTTATCAACTAAAACTTGTATTTTCTACTTCGCCTGTACCGCCATTCTGTAGTGTAATATACGTTGGTGAATTGGGGATATGTTCAGAATTAAAGTATGGTGCCTAGAGTGACCAGATATAGTATCCATCCATCCATCCATCCATTATCTGTAGCCGCTTATCCTGTACAGGGTCGCAGGCAAGCTGGAGCCTATCCCAGCTGACTATGGGTGAGAGGCGGGGTACACCCTGGACAAGTCGCCAGATCATCACAGGGCTGACACATAGAGACAAACAACCATTCACACTCACATTCACACCTACGGTCAATTTAGAGTCACCAGTTAACCTAACCTGCATGTCTTTGGACTGTGGGGGAAACCGGAGCACCCGGAGGAAACCCACGTGGACACGGGGAGAACATGCAAACTCCACACAGAAAGGCCCTCGCCGGCCGCTGGGCTCGAACCCAGGACCTTCTTGCTGTGAGGCGACAGCGCTAACCACTGTGCCGCCCCCAGATATAGTATTATTTATTAAAATTTAATTATGGGGAAATACATTGAAGTTGTTTTGCTGTTTTTTTTCTTCAAAAAGGACAGATGGGGAGAGTTGGGACAGTTCATCATGTTACAGTTTTTTTTTTGCAGTTTACAAATAAAAATTGTTTTAAAGTGTTTGTTAAAAATGTGGGCGTGTCTCTGTATGAGGATTAAACTTATTTCATTCCTTCTTGAGAATGGAGCTGTTTTGTCTTATCAGGTTTTGGGTAAACTGATATTTTTTTATCGCTGTACCAGCATCGTGTGTTCATACAGTTCATATGTTACAGGTTTTGATAATAAATAAAACTTAACCATGTAGGATTAAGTCAGGTATTTTATTTTTGGTCCATGTCTCCCAACATAATGTCTCATATCTCCACTTAATGTCTCATGTCTCCCTGCAAAATAATAATAATAATAATAATAATCTCATTATCTCTAGCCGCTTTATCCTTCTACAGGGTCGCAGGCAAGCTGGAGCCTATCCCAGCTGACTACGGGCGAAAGGCGGGGTACACCCTGGACAAGTCGCCAGGTCATCACAGGGCTGACACATAGACACAGACAACCATTCACACTCACATTCACACCTACGGTCAATTTAGAGTCACCAGTTAACCTAACCTGCATGTCTTTGGACTGTGGGGGAAACCGGAGCACCCGGAGGAAACCCACGCGGACACGGGGAGAACATGCAAACTCCACACAGAAAGGCCCTCGCTGGCCCCGGGGCTCGAACCCAGGACCTTCTTGCTGTGAGGCGACAGTGCTAACCACTACACCACCGTGCCGCCCTAATAATAATAATAATAATAATAACAGAAAAAGTGAAGCCTGAAGGCCAGTATATGTGACAAACTGAAACGCCAGGGGCGTAGTTAGGATTTCTCAAAGGGGGGGGTCACACACTGACTGGCAGCCTGAGTACATTATGTAACAAAAAATAAATTACCATCGCTAGTTTTAGGTAGCTTAGAAACCGGCTCTTCCATTATTGCTGTTTCTTCCACATTTTCTTGATGCTGTGTTCTAGAAACGGCACTAAAACTTAGCTTCGAAGGCACAAAATGCAACTTTGATGGGAAAAATATATAATAAATTGCTTACCTTTCTTCACGTCGAAAGAAGGAGGAAAGTTTTGCTTGTTTTGATATGGCGAATTATTAACACAAGAGGAAATACTTGTAATTCACAACTAAAAAGACTGCAGCTACTGTACACTGGCAGCTTGACCATGCTTTCTAGTGCGATCGTGTTGCGCTTGCGCAGATCTGTGTCAGTCCTGTGCGCCTTTGCTCGTGCACCTGAAGGCGCGCCTCCTGCGCACCTGCCTAACAAGCTCCGGCACGCACGCCGTTAACAAAGAACACCTGTTGAACTATGTTTGAGCTATTTAAGGACTGTGCCCATGCAAGGACGATGCGAAGTATTACGCTGCGTCTAGTGTGCCTTACAGAGCCTTGTTTCCTGTCCTTGTTGACCTCCTGGTTTTTCGACTCCTGTTTCTCGTCCCTTGATCTTGTATAGTTTTGCCTCTGATATTCTATCCACGCCTCGATTGACCTCCTGCCTGTTTCCTCGATTACAACTTTGCCCGCTGTTTCGGACTGTTTGCCTGTTGTGTGCGTTTCACGCACTTTATGCTCATATCGCACTGTGTATTATTTAACATATCTGCATTTAGAAAGAAAGAAAGCACAACTTTATTCATTGTGAAATTTTCTTTCTTAGGGCTGGACGATATGAGAAAAAATTATATCACGATATATTTTTTCAAAATTTTCGATAACGATATATATCACGATATAAATCAAATCACCATTTTTGTATTTTCTTTAATTTTCTGCTCAAAATATGAACATTACAAATTAGTAGTTCCTTCCTAATTAACAAAAATAGCTTAACAAGCCTTCAAGTTTCACAGAACCAAAACAAACTGGATGCACATTCTTTTGTTCTTTTTGTTCAAATGAATAAACTGAAACTGAAAAATAAAAACTATATACCATTGTTAATCATTTGTGCAAATTCTAGCAGCTTTCAAATAAACATAAAAGACATATTGACGTGTAAACCTTATGCTGCAAGGAGAAAAAAAAGTGCAATCCTGTACGTCAGTGTGTTTAAGGTTTTGTGTACAATACACTTTGTTGTATGTCCGATTTTAAATATCCAAAATACCTCCACACAACCGAAGATCTCTGGCCCTTCTTTTCAACGATGTCCTCCAGGGCAGTGCTCTGACTTTCCTGTTCAGAACTCCGGTCAGTCGGCTTCTCGCTCATTTTTATAATCGCTTTGTTTCACGCTTTGTTGGAGAAATGCCGCGCTCCTGCAAACTTCACCACAGCCATGCTGTGCGTTGCTGCTACACGTGTGTGTGTTTGTGTGTGCACGCAACCTAACTTGACGTGGCTCTCTTCCAACTGATTGGTTACGTGCGGTACTGTTTAGTTATGATTGGCTATTCGCGTGTCTGTCAAAACTTCGGATGAAGTAATTTTATTGAAGGCGTAGGCTTATCGTAGGCATATCGTACGTGTCTAATTTCTAATTGTAGAGATTTTATATCGTGAATAACATCGTAATCGTAAAATCGCCCAGCCCTATTCTCTCTGCATTTAACCCATCTGAAGCAGTGAACACACACGTGAGCAATGAGCACACACACACACACACACACCCAGAGCAGTGGGCGGCCATGCTAACAGCGCCCGGGGAGCAGTTGGGAGTTAGGTGCCTCGCTCAACACTAGCAGTCCCAGCATTTTTCTGTCTACCTAGAAGACCCACATAGGGGCCATTTGGCCCGACCGCTTTTCCCCAATACACTAATCACTCATTTTGTTATGGTAATGAGGCTGTTAGTGGCAGTGTGTGGGGTGAGGGGGTCACATTTCACACACTTCACACTTCATTGGTGAAGTCATGTTGGCTACTTCTGTGTGAATGTGAGAATGAGGAATAAAAACACATTCTATTCTAAAATGTGAACATGTGAATGTCCCATGTGACCATAACGACTCATGTGACTGCAACCAGACAATTGTTTGATGGATAAATACCTCAGTGCACATGGACTATCGCTTCAGTTCCCTCAAGAATTTTGTGGTGAAAGAAGCTCCTCTCCAAGGAACGAAGATGCAGAGATTCAACATTCAACAGGCATTGTAAGATTTCATTTCTAAGCTGTAAGGTAACTAACAGCCACATTTCCATAACAAAATGAATGTCTACAGGGAGGACTTGGGGCCAATTGGCCCTCTTGTGGGTTTTCTAGGTAAAAAGGCCAAATGGCCCCTGTCTGGGACTTCTAGTGTCAAAGGCACCACAGCCCAAGGCCGTCCCATATTAATCTAACCGCATGTCTTTGGACTGTGGGGGAAACCGGAGCACCCGCACGCATACAACATGCAAACTCCACACAGAAAGGCTGGGTTTGAACCCAGAACCTTCTTGCTGTGAGGCGACCGTGCTAACCACTTACACCACCGCACACACTCTGACAAACTGGGTTTTCGCGCCCAAACCACAGGAAGTCCATACAAGGTTATAGAAATCCTAATGAGGCTGAGGTGACAATCTAGTTAAAAAAATGTTAGAAAAATTATGCGGCTATTGAAAAAATGTATGGTCCGACAAAGGGGGGGGGGGGGGGGGGGGTCCACGGGCACCCCAGGACCCCCCCCCCCCCCCCCCCCCCCCCCCGCCCCCCCAGTTACGCCCCTGAACACTAATGTTGTGGTAAGAGGGTATAGTAAATACTCTCTAATGCGAAATGAATGTGATGCGACCTGCAAAGAATTTCACACAATCTACAAAAGATGTAAACTTGTCCCAACTCTCCCTGCTCTCCCCTATAATAAGGCTCTGGAGCTGTAGGTGAGAGTTGTGACATCATGGTTACTGTTAGAGAAACACACAGAGCTCCTGCTGGAAGTTTACCTGAGAGAGAGAGAGACAGAGAGACAGAGACAGAGAGAGGAGTGGATGCCGGGCTGCGGGTTCGAGCTGGTGCGCGTGCTGTCCGGGATTGCTGTCTCTCTCGCGCAAACCGGCTGTGCGATCAGGTGTGATGAGGTATGGAGTGATGAGAGTAAATCCGCTTCTGTCCTGATTAGTCGCTGTGGTTTCTCTGCTGTATTCCACAGAGCGCAGATCCGTGCGCGTTCCCGTGACAGCTGAACCGAGTCCCCCTGCAGCCACCGGAGCTCGCGCGCGCGCCTCCTCGTCCTGCGCTCCGCTACCTGGGGCGCGCGCGACTCTCCGCGCTCTGATCCCGACTCGGCGGAGAGCCGGTGCGGAGGAGAAGCTGATCCTCTCTGGGACAGGGAATCCTTCTCAGCTCTCTCTCAGCACTGAGAGCCCAAAACACACCACTCACACAGCAGCTCACCGGGGCTGGCGCGAGCGCTGCCATCTTTATTCTCTCTCTCTCTCTCTCTCCGTTAACTCTCTTAACCATTCTGGAAATAACGGAAAGATCTATCTATCTATCTATCTATCTATCTATCTATCTATCTATCTATCTATCTATCTATCTATCTAAAAGTTTGTGGACACCTTACCCGTACACCCAGATGTGGTTCTTCCACAGACTGTTGCCCCAAAGTTGAAATCACACAATGATGCACTCTTCTCTTCTCTTCTCTTCTCTTCTCTTCTCTTCTCTTCTCTCCGCTCCTCTTTTAGCCTCTTCTCCACTCTTCTCTTGTCTTGTCTTGTCTTGTCTTGTCTTGTCTTCCCTTCTCTTCTCTTCCCCTCTATTCTCTTCTCTACTCTTCCCTTCTCTTTTCTCTTCTCTTCGCCACTCTTCCCTTCTCTTCTCTTTTCTTCTCCACTCTTCTCTTTTCTCCTCTTCTCTTTTCCACTCTTCACTTGTCTCCTCTTCTCTTCCCCTCTATTCTCTTCTCTACTCTTCCCTTTTCTTTTCTCTTCTCTTCGCCACTCTTCCCTTCTCTTTTCTTCTCTTCTCTTCCCTTCTCCACTCTTCTCCCCTTCTCTTCTCTTTTCTCCTCTTCTCTTCTCCACTCTTCACTTGTCACTTCTCTTCTGTCCTCTTCTCTTCCCCTCTATTCTCTTCTCTACTCTTCCCTTCTCTTTTCTTTTCTCTTCGCCACTCTTCCCTTCTCTTCTCTTTGCTTCTCCACTCTTCTCTTTTCTCCTCTTCTCTTTTCCACTCTTCACTTGTCTCCTCTTCTCTTCCCCTCTATTCTCTTCTCTACTCTTCCCTTTTCTTTTCTTTTCTCTTCTCTTCGCCACTCTTCCCTTCTCTTTTCTTTTCTCTTCGCCACTCTTCCCTTCTCTTCTCTTTTCTTCTCCACTCTTCTCTTTTCCACTCTTCACTTGTCTCCTCTTCTCTTCCCCTCTATTCTCTTCTCTACTCTTCCCTTCTCTTTTCTTTTCTCTTCGCCACTCTTCCCTTCTCTTCTCTTCGCTTCTCCACACTTCTCTTTTCTCCTCTTCTCTTTTCCACTCTTCACTTGTCTCCTCTTCTCTTCCCCTCTATTCTCTTCTCTACTCTTCCCTTTTCTTTTCTCTTCTCTTCGCCACTCTTCCCTTCTCTTTTCTTCTCTTCCCTTCTCCACTCTTCTCCCCTTCTCTTCTCTTTTCTCCTCTTCTCTTCTCCACTCTTCACTTGTCACTTCTCTTCTGTCCTCTTCTCTTCCCCTCTATTCTCTTCTCTACTCTTCCCTTCTTTTTTCTCTTCTCTTCACCACTCTTCCCTTCTCTTTTCTTCTCTTCTCCACGCTTCCCTTCTCTCCTCTTCTCTTCTCCACTCTTCTCTTTTCTCCTCTTCCCTTCTCTTCTCTTTTCTTCTCCACTCTTCAATTTCTCCTCTTCTCTTATCCACTCTTCTCTTCTCTTTTGTCCTCTTCTCTTCTCCATGCTTCTCTTCTCTTTTCCACTCTTCTCTTCACCACGCTTCTCTTTTCTCTTCTCCATTCTTCCCTTCTCCACTGTCCTTTTCTCCTGTTCTCTTCCCTTATCTTCTCCACTCTTCCCTCCTCTTTTCTCCACTCTTCTCTTTTCTCATCTCATCTTCTCTTCTCTTCTCTTCTCTTCTCTTCTCCACTCTTCTCTTTTCTCCTCTTCCCCACTCTTCTCCACTCTTCCCTTCACTTCATGCTACAACATTACAATGTCACTTCACTGGAACTAAGAGGCTCAAACCTGTTCCAGCACGACAATGTCCCCGGGCACAAAGCAAAAGTTCCATGAAGACATGGTGTGTTAAGGTTAGAGTGGAAGAACTCAAGTGTCCTGTACAGAACCCTGACTGAACTCAACTCAGATGAACTGGAACACCGACTGCACCCCAGACCTCCTAAACCAACATCAGTGCTTGAACACACTAATGCTTTTGAGACTGGATGAACACAAATCCCCACAGCCATGGCCCAAAATCTAGTGGAAAGCCTTCCAGGAAGAAAAGAGAAGCATGGAGAAGAGAAGAGAAAAGAAAGGAAGAGAAGAGGAGAAAAGTACAGTGGAGAAGGGAAGAGTGGAGAAGAGAAGGGAAGAGGAGAGGAGAAAAGAGAAGAGTTGTGAAGAGAAGAGTGGAAAAGAGAAGAGTGGAGAAGAGAAGTGTGGAGAAGGGAAGAGGAGAAAAGAGAAGAGTGGAGAAGAGAAGAGGAGAAAATAGAAGAGTGGAGAAAAGAAGAAAAAAGAAGGGAAGAGTGGAGAGGAGAAGGGAAGAGAAGAGGAGAAAAGGACAGTGGAGAAGGGAAGAGTGGAGAAGGGAAGGGAAGAGGAGAGGAAAAAAGAGAAGAGTGGCAAAGAGAAGAGTGGAAAAGAGAAGAGAACCATGGAGAAGAGAAGAGGACAACAGAGAAGAGGAGAGGAGAAAAGAGAAGAGTGGATAAGAAAAGAGAAGAGAAGAGAAGAGAAGAGAAGAGAAGAGAAGAGAAGAGAAGAGAAGTGTGGAGAAGGGAAGAGGAGAAAAGAGAAGAGTGGAGAAGAGAAGAGGAGAAAATAGAAGAGTGGAGAAAAGAAGAAAAAAGAAGGGAAGAGTGGAGAGGAGAAGGGAAGAGAAGAGGAGAAAAGGACAGTGGAGAAGGGAAGAGTGGAGAAGGGAAGGGAAGAGGAGAGGAAAAAAGAGAAGAGTGGCAAAGAGAAGAGTGGAAAAGAGAAGAGAACCATGGAGAAGAGAAGAGGACAACAGAGAAGAGGAGAGGAGAAAAGAGAAGAGTGGATAAGAAAAGAGAAGAGTGGAGAAGAAAAGAGAAAATAAAAGATGAGGAGAAAAGAGAAGAGTGGAGAAGAAAAGAGAAGAGAAGGAAAGAGAAGGAAGAGTGGGGAAGAGAAGGGAAGAGGAGAAAATAGAAGAGAAGAGGAGAAAAGAGAAGAGTGGAGAAAAGAGAAGGGAAGAGTGGAGAAGAGGAGAGAAGAGTGGAGAAAAGAAGAAAAGAGAAGGGAAGAGTGGAGAAGAGAATAGAGGGGAAGAGAAGAGAATAGAAGAGGACAAAAGAGAAGAGAAGGAAAGAGAATAGAAGGGAAGAGAAGAGGAGACAAGTGAAGAGTGGAAAAGAGAAGAGGAGAAAAGAGAAGAGAAGGGAAGAGAAGAGTGGAGCGTATTATAGCAGCAAAGAGGGAATAAATCTGGAACGGGATTTTCAACAAGGACATAAGGGTGTGATGGTCAGGTGCACAAACTTTTGGCCGTATAGTCTATCTATCTATTTATCTGTTGTTGTTGTTGTTGTTGTTTGTTAGCCTACATTATCCCCAGACATGGCTGAATGCTAATAACTGGAGGGATATACAGAGCAGCAGAGGTCAAAGGTCAAGGACAGGATAAGCTTAACTCCTAACCAGTAATCATTCAGCCTGTGTGATCTTAAACAGCGCTCTGACTGTACAAGACCTTAAGCTTCGACAAAAAACATCATAAACCATCTTCCAGAATCAACATTACTAACCTTCAATCACTCCAGCACATCTGCACCACCAGATGCCGGACAAGGGTACAGGCCATAATTTTGGACACCTTGCACCCGGCTCATGTCCTGTTCTCTCCTCTTCACTCTGGTAAACACTTCTGCAGCATCAAGGCAAACATCATTCACCTGAAAAACAGCTTTATCCTGCAGGCAGACAGCCGAGAATAACGACCAGCTCCATGGCCACGACCACACTACACTTTATAATAATGACCATTTCCAGAACATTATGTCTTTCATTCATCACTCTATCACCAGTCATTTCATACAGTATGATAGTTCATGTGTGATGTGTGTACAGTATGATAGTTCATAGTTCATACTATATGTGTTGTGTTTGTGATTATATGTAATATCCTGGTCATTGTCTGTGCAATATCCTCCACTGTGTCACTTTTTCACTGCATTCAATATTTACAATGTTCAGAGTCTGGGTTTTATTTGGTACTAATTACCTTCACCAATTGTGTTGGAGGAGGTTGTGTTTTTGCCTCCATTTGTTTGTTTTTTCCCAATGTAACTCAAAAAGGAGTGAACGGATTTGGATGAAATTTGGTGGACAGCTTTAGTATTATCCTAGGTTCAAGTGATTTGATTTTGATGTTGATAATATGTAGCTTGATGGAGGTATGCACTCCACCATGTGCCCTTCAAGGTTTTTTTTTGTCTTTCCCCAACATAACTCCAAAAGTAGTGAATGGATTTTGATGAAAGTTGGAGGAAAGGTTGGCCATGGGCCAAGGAACCATTGATTAGATTTTGATGTAAATCTGGACTTGTATGCAGATCCAGGATTTTTTTTTGTCTGTTCCCAACGTAACTCAAAAAGTAGTGAATGGATTTGGATGAAATTTGGTGGACAGCCTATTGGTATTATCCTAGGTTCAAGTAATTTGATTTTGATGTTGATAATATGTGGTTTGATGGAGGTATGAACTCCACCATGTGCCCTTCAGGTTTGTTTGTTTGTTTGTGTTTTCCCAACATAACTCAAAAAGTAGTCAACAGATTTTGATGAAATTGGGAGGAAAGATGGGCCATTGGCTAAGGAACAATTGATTAGATTTTGATGCACATCCAGATGTGTATGCAGATCCAGGATAATTTTGTCTTTTCCTAAGATAACTCAAAAAGTAGTGAACAGATTTGAATGAAATTTGGTGGACAGCTTTAGTATTATCCTAGGTTCAAGTGATTTGATTTTGATGTTGATAATGTGTAGTTTGATGGAGGTATGCACTCCACCATGTGCCCTTCAAGTTAGTTAGTTAGTTAGCTAGTTTGTTTGTTTGTTTGCCTGTTCCCAACATAACTCAAAAAGTAGTGAATGGATTTGGATGAAATTTGGAGGTAAGTTGGGCCATGGGCTGAGGAACAATTGAATAGATTTTGATGTAAGTCTGGATATGTATGGAGATCCAGGATTTTTTTTTCTTTTTCCAACGTAACTCTAAAAGTAGTGAATGGATTTGGATGAAATTTTGTGGACAGCTTTAGTATTATCCTAGGTTCAAGTGACTTGATTTTGATGTTGATAAGTAGTTTGATGGAGATATGCACTCCACCATTTTCCCTTCAAATTAGTTAGTTAGTTAGTTAGTTAGTTAGTTAGTTAGTTAGTTAGTTAGTTAGTTTGTTTGTTTGTTTGTTTGTTTGTTTGTTTTTCCCAACATAACTCAAAAAGTAGTGAACGGATTTTGATGATATTTGGAGGAAAGGTGGGCCATGGGCCAAGGAACAATTGATTAGATTTTGATGCACATCTGGATATGTATGCAGATCCAGGATCCAGATGTGTATGTGGATCCAGGATTATTTTGTCTTTTCCCAACATAACTCAAAAAGTAGTGAATGGATTTGGATGAAATTTGGTGGACAGCTTTAGTATTATCCTAAGTTCAAGTGATTTGATTTTGATGTTGATAACATGTGACTTGATGGAGGTATGCACTCCACCATGTGCTCTTCAAGTTTGTTTTTTTTGTTTGCCTTTTCCCAACATAACTCAAAAAGTAGTGAACGGATTTTGATGAAATTTGGACGTAAGGTGGGCCATGGGCCAAGGAACAATTGATTAGATTTTGATGTGAGCCTGGATATGTATGCAGATCCAGGAAATTTTTTTTTGTCTGTTCCCAACGTAACTCAAAAAGTAGTAAATGGGTTTGGATGAAATTTGGTGGACAGCTTTAGTATTATCCTAAGTTCAAGTGATTTGATTTTGATGTTGATAACATGTGACTTGATGGAGGTATGCACTCCACCATGTGCTTTTCAAGTTTGTTTGTTTGTTTGCCTTTTCCCAACATAACTCAAAAAATAGTGAATGGATTTTGATGAAATTTGGAGGAAAGGTGAGCCATTGGCCAAGGAACAATTGATTAGATTTTGATGCACACCCGGATATGTATGCGAATCCAGGATCCAGATTTGTATGTGAATCCAGGGTTATTTTGTCTTTTCCCAACATAACTCAAAAAGCAGTGAACGGATTTGGATGAAATTTGGTGAACAGCTTTAGTATTAGAGTTTAGAGTGTATTTATAATTTTTGCACTGTCTCTGTACGAGTGTGCAACTCCAGCACAAGTATTTCATTATATACAGATGGTTCCAGCAATCTGTAACTACATGATAATACAAATCTGAAACTTCACATTGCAGTGAAACCTGGTTTGGGGAGATTTGGGGGCCATTAAACTGAATAAAAACCGATTTGTTTATAATCTATTGTTGAACAATTTCATCCAAAATGACTTACAGTTATCCCAGATGAACACAGAGCTGGTAAAGTAATGACTGTAATCATGATAATTCAAACGAAGGGCTGCAGATTTCCTTCAGTTGTCCAGAAATGAGTCGATACAGCATTAGTGAAAAGCTGAGAGATGTGAAGCTCAGAGGAAAATTAACTTACTCACATAAATCAATATACAGTGTTTATTAATATAACTTTGAGTAACATTCGTAAGACTGTAGTATTAATAATAATAATAATAATAATAATAATAATAATAATAATAGTAGGGGCGGCACGGTGGTGTAGTGGTTAGCACTGTCGCCTCACAGCAAGAAGGTCCGGGTTCGAGCCCTGTGGCCGGCGAGGGCCTTTCTGTGTGGAGTTTGCATGTTCTCCCCGTGTCCGCGTGGGTTTCCTCCGGGTGCTCCGGTTTCCCCCACAGTCCAAAGACATGCAGGTTAGGTTAACTGGTGACTCTAAATTGACCGTAGGTGTGAATGTGAGTGTGAATGGTTGTCTGTGTCTATATGTCAGCCCTGTGATGACCTGGCGACTTGTCCAGGGTGTACCCCGCCTTTCGCCCGTAGTCAGCTGGGATAGGCTCCAGCTTGCCTGCGACCCTGTAGAACAGGATAAAGCGGCTAGAGATAATGAGATGAGAATGAGACACTGTAATAACAATGTTAAAGAAACACATTCAGTTGTGAGAAACACAGGTGATTCATCACCTCAGCAGGTCACAGCTTCTATATTAAAGGGAAGTTTCTCTCCATTTTTTTTTTTAAATCTTCTCGAACAGTTTTCCTTGCAGTATTTATGAGCTGGACTTCACGCGCCCCCGTGTGGCCATTAACGGTGTTGCAGTTAGCAACAGGTGCAGAACACAGGACATTTTTCCTCATCCATAAGTTTTATAAAGGCCTGTACTAAACTAAATAACAGAGTTGACTTTTACTTGCTGTTAATATATGTGTGGAGATCAGGATTGAAAGTCACCAATCCTGGTGGGGTTAAAGGTGAAAACTGGCAGCACACTGGAGGAGTCTTCAAACACACTGGCTCAAAAAATACAATTACTGTATATCATGAGACCTAATCTGAGCACAAATATAATGCTTACACTGTATATTCTTCACTTAAAATTCATTTTTATGGATGCACTAATCATATCTCAACACTTCAACAGAAACTGGATATTCACCCACATACTAACATACAGCAAATGATTTTCTCTGCAACAAATAAGAACTTAAGCACAAATGAGTCATAAGTCATGAGTGCTAGACCAGTTTACTTACACACACACACACACACACACACACACACACACACACACACACACACACACACACACACACACACACCAAGAAAGTCCAAGCCAGTAACTGCAGTGCACTTAATACTGTAAACGTACAACCCCGATTCCCAAAAAGTTGGGACAAAGTACAAATTGTAAATAAAAATGGAATGCAATAATTTACAAATCTCAAAAACTGATATTGTATTCACAATAGAACATAGATAACATATCAAATGTCGAAAGTGAGACATTTTGAAATTTCATGTATGGAAAACCATACTAGCACTGCATCACATACAGGCATGCTTCTGTATTGGAAATCACAAAATGGGCTCAGGAATATTTCCAGAGAACATTATCTGTGAAAATTCACTGTGCCATCCGCCGTTGCCAGCTAAAACTCTATAGTTCAAAGAAGAAGCCGTATCTAAACACGATCCAGAAGCGCAGACGTCTTCTCTGGGCCAAGGCTCATTTAAAATGAGCTGTGGCAAAGTGGAAAACTGTTCTGTGGTCAGACGAATCAAAATTTGAAGTTCTTTATGGAAGTCAGGGACGCCGTGTCATTCGGACTAAAGAGGAGAAGGACGACCCAAGTTGTTATCAGCGCTCAGTTCAGAAGCCTGCATCTCTGATGGTATGGGGTTGCATTAGTGCGTGTGGCATGGGCAGCTTACACATCTGGAAAGACACCATCAATGCTGAAAGGTATATCCAGGTTCTAGAGCAACATATGCTCCCATCCAGACGACGTCTCTTTCAGGGAAGACCTTGCATTTTCCAACATGACAATGCCAAACCACATACTGCATCAATTACAGCATCATGGCTGCATAGAAGAAGGGTCCGGGTACTGAACTGGCCAGCCTGCAGTCCAGATCTTTCACCCATAGAAAACATTTGGCGCATCATAAAACGGAAGATACGACAAAAAAGACCTAAGACAGTTGAACAACTAGAATCCTACATTAGACAAGAATGGGTTAACATTCCTATCCCTAAACTTGAGCAACTTGTCTCCTCAGTCCCCAGACGTTTACAGACTGTTGTAAAGAGAAAAGGGGATGTCTCACAGTGGTAAACATGGCCTCGTCCCAACTTTGAGATGTGTTGTTGTCATGAAATGTAAAATCACCTAATTTTTCTCTTTAAATGATGCATTTTCTCAGTTTAAACATTTGATATGTCATCTATGTTCTATTCTGAATAAAATATGGAATTTTGAAACTTCCACATCATTGCATTCCATTTTTATTTACAATTTGTACTTTGTCCCAACTTTTTTGGAATCAGGGTTGTAGAGGTAGTAGACATCATTGTACACATTTTGGACAAAAGTCCTCCATCAGCTCTACAAGTGCTTCTGTGGCTGTAAGAACCCAGTTTCTTATTTATATTATGAGATCATATGATATTTAACTTAGGATGAACCTCAGAGATGATCTTCTGATTATGTGCAATTAGTTATCACTGTTTTTAAATTTGGCTTTAAAGGTCCCCTTGCATCGTTTTTTCATTAATTGTGCAGTCGTCTCTAGTATGAATGAATGCCCTGTGAGCCGTTTTTGGTGAAAAAATGCTGTGGTTCTCCTGTTTCAGGCTGTTATAATTTGGTGGAGGAGTGGGTGGCGGGAGAGCGACAGGATTTCAGCTCTTACTCATTAATATTCATGACATGTAAATGTGTTACCTCTGATTGGCTAACAGCAATCAGTAAACGTGTTACCTCTGATTGGCTAACAGCACTGTGATGCTACCTCCAGTGGGTCAGAACAAGCGGATGTGGGTGTCTTTGTAAAAACTGTTTCGATTGGCTATTATGGTCACTGGTTCCTTCGGGAGGGGGCAGAGGTCGCTGGCTGCCAAGTCTGGGGAGGCTGGGACCTCCCCTGCCCGAGTTACGAGCGTACAAAGTCGGGCTGGAGCCGCCCATAGAAACAAAACTGATGCGGAGCACCGCGCCGCGCCTTGGGGCGAATTACGTCTTTCTCCTTGTACTTTCTTCTCGTGGGTGGTCGCAAGCCAAGGTGGGCGAGGCCATGAATACTAATTTTCATAGTGACATAACTTCGTATGGCTTTTTCTGATCCGCTCGTTTTTCTATTTTCTTTCATAAGCTAATACAGGGAATGGGAGTAGAATTACATTTTCACATGCAGCATGCATATGCAACTCGGCATGAACTATGGTATTTCAAAAAGAGCCAGTATTAAACGTTTTTGGTGGAAGGGCACCTTTAAAGATCACCTGATAGGGCGTGGCACAGTGGTGTAGTGGTTAGCACTGTCACCTCACAGCAAGAAGGTCCTGGGTTTGAACCCAGTGGCTGACCAGGGCCTTTCTATGTGGAGTTTGCATGTTCTCCCCGTGCCTGCATGGGTTTCCTCCGGGTGCTCCGGTTTCCCCCACAGTCCAAAGACATGCAGGTTAGGCTAATTGGTGGCTCTAAATTGACCGTAGGTGTGAATGTGAATGGTTGTTTGTCTCTGTGTTAGCCCTGCGATAACCTGGCGACTTGTCCAGGGTGTACCCTGCCGCTCACCCATAGTCAGCTGGGATAGGCTCCAGCTTGCCTGCGACCCTGTAGAACAGGATAAGCGGCTACAGATAATGGATGGATGGATCACCTGATAGGGTGGCAGGGTGGTGCAGTGGTTAGCATGGTTGTCTCACAGCATGAAAGTTTTGAGTTCAACCCTCGTGGCCAACTGAGGTCTTTCTGTGTGGAGTTTCCATGTTCTCCTCATGTCTGTATGGGTTTCTTCTAGATCAGGGGTGTCAAACCTGATCCATAAAGGGCCTTGTGGCTGCAGGTTTTCATTCCAGCCATGCAGCAGCACACCTGACTTGGCTCATTCAATCAACTGAACTGTCTTCACACAGTCAAATACTTGCAGCCACACCCACCCTTGATTAAAGGGTGGGTGTGTCAGTTGATTGAATAAGCCAAATCAGGGTGCTGCTGCATGGCTGGAATGAAAACCTGCAGCCACACAGCCCTTTATGGATCAGGTTTGACACCCCTGTTCTAGATGGTCCATCCAAAGACATGTAGATTAGGTCAACTGGCTACTCTGGTTATAATGGATAGTGAATAAATTATAGTGGTTATAGTGATTGGTTACAGTGGATCCAAATTGGAGATCACATGATATTTAACTCAGGATGAACCTCAGATATTTGTTAGGGCTGGTGGAGGTATGGTGAAGTTAGGATCCAAAAACAGAACACAGACAGTAATCCAATAAACAAGATGATTTAATACAAGGAAGAAAGGGTGTGGCAAAAGATAAACAAACAGGATGAAAAACAAATAGCAAAAGTAGTCCAGGCAAAATGAGAACAAACAATTTGACAAAAACATGAGACAGGCAAAGACAAAAAAGCTAGTGCAAAAAAACCATAAACAAGAAAAGACCCTTAGTGCAAAAAACCAAGAACCAGAAAAATGCTAGCGCAAAAACCATGGACAAGAGAAAATCACTAGAGAGAAAAACCATGAGGAACAAGAGAGGCATAGAAACAGCTAGAGAAGCAAACGAGACATTCTGGCAAAAACAGAGTCTGAGAATGGCCTTTATATAAGCAGCAGTGAAAACCAGGAAGTGAGTTCAGGGGAGAAGGAATTCCTGTCCCGGATCCGGATTGGCGCTGGTGTGAGAGATCCGTAATCTCTGGAGTGGATGTCCGGGGCGGAGCATGACAATATTATCTTCTGATTATGTTCACTTAGTTATCAATGTCTTTAAATTTGGCTTTAAAGATTATCTGATGGGGCGGCACGACAGTGCAGTGGTTAGCATGGTTGTTTCACAGCATGAAGGTTCTGGGTTTGACCCTTGTGGCCAACTGAAGCCTTTCTGTGTGGAATTTCCATGTTCTCCTCATGCCCGTATGGGTTTCTTCTAGATGTTCCATCCAAAGACATGTAGATTAGGTCAACTGGTTACTCTGGTTATAGTGGATAGTGATTGGATTATAGTGGTTAAAATGGATTAGTTATAGTGGTTATAGTGATTGTTACCAGTGGATCCAAATTGGAGATCACATAATATTTAACTCAGGATGAACTTCAGAGATGATCTTCTGATTATGTTCAATTAATTATCAATGTATTTGGCTTTAAAGATTATCAGATGGGGCAGTGGTTAGCACTGTTAGGGTTTTGCTGGGATTCGAACCTGGTTCACTGGTGTGATAATCCAGCAAACCCCCACTAGGTCACCAGGGGGATGACTCAAGTGTAGAGGCGTGAGGCGGAAGTAGAAAAGTATCAAAAAGTTTATTTACAAAATGTACAATCCACGGCAAAAAACAAAAGTAATCCAAAAGCTCAGAAGATAAAGGGAAAATAAAAAAATATCCAAAAGTTCAAAGTCCAAAAATAAGAAAAGAAAAGGCAAAAATGCAAACACTCAGAAGATCTCAAAAATGGTAAAAAACAAAATTCAAAAAGGTCCAAAAAAGAAAGCAAAGTACAAAAACCACAAAGACACAGGCAAGGAACATGGACCAGAGGGAACTAGCACTAACAGGCATACAGTAGCATAGGAAAAAGACTCTGTGACAAGGGAACAAACAGAGGGGTATTTATACACACACTAATTAAGGAACAGGGCGGGCAGGAAACAGGCAATGAAGACAAACACAAAAACACAGTGGCGGCCTCTAGAGGCCAAAACAAACATGACAAGATGGAAATAACAGCGGCCTCTAGAGGCCAAAACAGTCCCAGTCCTAACAAGCACAGTTGTCTCACAGCATGAAGATTCTGGGTTTAACACTGGTGGCCGACTGGGGCCTTTCTGTGTAGAGTTTCCATGTTCTCCTCGTGCCTGTATGGGTTTCTTCCAAATGCTCCATCCAAAGACATGTAGATTAGGTCAACTGGCTACTCTAAGTGTGAATACCCGTGAGCGTGAATGGTTGTTCGTCTCTTTGTTCTCCCTGTGATAGATCAATGACTCTTCCATGGTGAACCTCGTATCTCACTTGAAGTCAGCTGGGATTGGCTCCAGCTTCCCCTATGAACCTGATGGATAAACTGTATAGATAACAGATGGATGAATGGATGGATGGATTTGTTCACTCTTCTTCAGTAAGTGCTTTATCCTGGTTATAGTGGCTCCAGAGCTTATCCCTGGAACAACTATTCCAGTGAGGCAGGAACGCATCCTGTATTTCTTTAACTGAATACCATTTTAAAGCAACTGATCTAATCGAGGAGACAAACTTTTCATGGCTCTGAAAGCAGGTCATAGTTGCCAGATGGTGGTAGTAATGACGCAGTTATTATCAGAAAGTTTGGCAAATTGCCATTCTGGGCTGGGGGGGCGGACACTCATGTGTGTATTCCAGCTCATGAGGGGAAAGTCTGTGACATCATTGTGCTATATACAGTATTTCTGTACTCATGTCAAGTGTCTCTAGTAAACTGGCTTCTAAAGGGCATTGACTTGAAGACATTTTTTACAAAGTGGTATAAATATTAGTAGATGTTCTGTGGTTCTTCAAGCTTGAATTGCTAGAGTATGTTTAGACCTGGAGCCCAGTTCATAGTTCTCAGAAGATGGTGGGAGTATTGTAATGGATTTTGGTAAACTGTACATCTGGGCTGAAGAAAAAACAAACATCACAACATTGCAGTTTCATCTAGTCCATGACATATGTGTGTGTAATTTACCAAGCTTGACATACACCAATCAGCCATAACATAAAAACCATGGACAGGTGAAGTGAATAACATTGATTATCTCATTACAGTGCACTGTAAACCTGAATAAGTTGAGTTTACTTAAAAAAATTGAGGAAAGTGGTTGCCTTAAAAAAAATAAGTAATTAATAATGATTGAATTGAGTACCTTAAACTTACAATCTTCTGGTAAGTTTAAGGTACTCAATTCAATCATTAATAATTACTTATTTTTTTTAAGGCAACCACTTTCCTCAATTTTTTTAAGTAAACTCAACTTATTCGGGTTGACAGTGTGGCACCTGCCAAAGGGTGGGATAAATTAGGCAGCAAGAGAACAGTCAGTTCTTGAAGTTGATGTGTTGGAAGCAGGAAAAATGGGCAAGCGTAAGGATCTGAGTGACTCTGACAAGGGTCAAATTGTGATGGCTAGATGACTGGGTCTGAGTATCTCCAAAATGGCACATCATGTGGGATGCCCCTGGTATACAGTGGTTAGCACCTACCAAAAGTGTTCCAAGGATCCAAAGGACAACCGGTGAATTCATGTGTGTTGAAGACGCATTGATTCGCATAGAGCATGAAGGCTAGCCCATATGGTCCAATCCTACAGAAGAGCTACTGTAGCAAAAACTATTGAAAAAGTTAATGCTGACACCTTTCTGTTTTAGCCAGCATTAATTTTTTTCAGCAGTTTGTGCTACAGTAGCTCTTCTGTAGGATTGGATCATATGGGCTAGCCTTTGTGGCTTATGTGAATCAATGAGCCTTCGACATCCATTACCCTGTCGCTAGTTCACCGGTCGTCCTTCCTTGGACCACTTTTGGTAGGTACTAACCGCTGCATACTGGGAACAAAAACAACAGTTTGAAAGATTATATCGACATATGACTTAATCACCATTAAAACAAACAAACAAACAAACAAACAAAAAAAAACACCCCCACAATTTTTAAGGCCTTAGATGCAGCATGTGTTAAATTTTCCAGTAATGCAACTCAGCCACTGCAGTGTGTTGGCTTCCAGAGATACAAACTAACTCAGCAATCTTATCTGTACAAAAAAAAAGTGCAGCAACTCATCAGAATATACAATTTGAAGTTGATTAATCAATGCTCACATTAGTGAGATTCCTTATATAAATTTGCACAAATTCACAAATACATAGCATACAGTGGTGCTTGTTTAGAGAAAGAAAAACACTGCATTCCAGCATAAGAACCTTATCCCATCTGTGAAACATGATGGTGGTAGTATCATGGTTTGGGCCTGTTTTGCTGCATCTGGGCCAGGACGGCTTGCCATCATTGATGGAACAATGAATTCTGAATTATATCAGTGAATTCTAAAGGAAAATGTCAGGACATCTGTCCATGAACTGAATCTCAAGAGAAGGTGGGTCATGCAGCAAGACAACGACCCTAAGCACACAAGTCGTTCTACCAAAGAATGGTTAAAGAAGAATAAAGTTAATGTTTTGGAATGGCCAAGTCAAAGTCCTGACCTTAATCCAATGGAAATGTTGTGGAAGGACCTGAAGCGAGCAGTTCATGTGAGGAAACCCACCAACATCCCAGAGTTGAAGCTGTTCTGTATGGAGGAACGGGCTAAAATTCCTCCAAGCTGGTGTGCAGGACTGATCAACAGTTACCGCAAACGCTTAGTTGCAGTTATTGCTGCACAAGAGGATCACACCAGATACTGAAAGCAACGGTTCACATACTTTTGCCACTCACAGACATGTAATATTGGATCATTTTCCTCAATAAATAAATGACAGAGTATAATATTTTTGTCTCATTTGTTTAACTTGGTTCTCTTTATCTACTTTTAGGACTTGTGTGAAAATCTGATGATGTTTTAGGTCATATTTATGCAGAAATATAGAACATTCTAAAGGGTTCACAAACTGAACGCTTTTTCCAAACACACTGGATTTTCATGAAAGCCACATTTCAAGTGGAAAATCTCCTGGGAACAAAAATTACAAATACATGAGTTTGTATCCAGTTTTCAGAAGGTACAATCGCAGATGAAGTTTCTTCAGAAATCAGTCGAGCAGGCAGAATCGTACACCACCAGCAGGGCGGCACATCTCCATTAATCAGCTGTTCACATCTCTAATCAGCTCCGACACTAATCCCGCTCCTCTACAATGTCCTTCTGCTGGGATAGAGAGAGATCAACAGAACACGGAGAGCGAGAGGTCTCAAGAGAGACAGATGAACGGAAAAAAGTGTCCGAGGTCATCGGTTTGAAGATGAGCAGACTGCTGTTCTCTTTGGGAAGAGACGATAGGAATATTGTGATAATATTCCCTGCAGGTCACGTCTCAAGACTCTGCTGATTCACACACACCAGCTTCATTTTCCTCCTGCAAAGATCATCTCCGATCTTGAAGTGAACAGATCCCACATGGAGCACGGCAGCAGTGCAGAGGACATCTGTCTCTCCACACAAGGGTAGGAGACCACGGAGCATCAGGAGAGCGACAGAGAGAATGAGAGAATCTTATATAGAAATTATTCAGTAGATGACTTTAAACTGCATCTTCTTGAAATATCTGTGGCTTAACAGGAACCCCCAAATTGCAAATCCACTTTTAGCTTCACAGTCTTGCAGTGTTTTTTTTCATTGCATTATAAACCAGCACTTTCAAAAAGGTTATAGTATTTTGATTTAGTCACTGTTTGTTTAAAAAGCCTGAGGTTAATTAAGTTCCAAACAGTCTTTTGACCAATCAGGAGACGATGCGTTTTGTTATTCAGTGTTGGTTCATTCAGACCAGGTTTGAGCTTATATAAAACAAACACCGCATACATTGATTCGACATAGTGGCATTTTATTGACACTTAAACCTATGGATCTAAAAATAGACAATAATTTTGTACCGATACACCCATCAACATTCATGACAAAATGTACAAGAGGATTATAGAGGGTGCCTAGACTTTTGCACAGTTTTAATTCTGTGTAGCTGCTGACACAACATGGCTATGTAGACCACGTGCTCATGGTTGCGTGTGTGTGTGTGAGACGCTTGAGCTCATTAATGACTTTGGCAGTAGCAGCAGGAGGACGAGGCAGGATTAAACCCAGCTCCAGCTCTGATGTCAGAGTCATGTGACTCATGTGACATATAAAGGACATGCTGAGTTGCCTTACTGATATGTTTGAAATGATTAATCTTGGAAATGACTATCTATCTATCTATCTATCTATCTATCTATCTATCTATCTATCTATCTATCTATCTATCTATTTGCATTGAAGGAAAAATCTATACACTGCAGTGAAAAAAATATATCGAGTACAAAATCTGGAATATCGCTGACTTGATGTAATCTTCCTTATTTTGAGATCAGTGAGGAAGCAAATCTAAGACTACGTTCAGACTGCACCCTGAAACGACCCATATCCGATTTTTTTGCCCATATGCGACCTGTATCCGATTTGTTATTGACAATCTGAACGACACAGATCCGATTTTTTCACATGCGACCCAGGCCGCTTGGATATGTGGTCCTAATTCCGATGCATATCCGTTATTTTCACATGCGACTGCAGTCTGACCGGGCGACCTACACGTCATCAACACTATTCTGCGTTGGCTAATCCCGCCTCTTTCGTGGAAAACAACAACATTTGTACAGTTTTCAGAATTTAAATAGACTTTTATAGAATTGATCAAGCTAATGGTGGATTTGGTAGGGACCTGGATGTTGATCTGTTAGCCTGATTAAATAAAACAGTTTCTATAACTGATTTATAACTTACATCCTGTATTACAAGATTATAAGATTGTTCTGGAAATTTCCAGTAATTTGACACCTTCGGTCTCATTAGTCTGCTGCCCACATTAATCAGATTATTGTGCGAGTTCCGCCACCGCCACAAAAACCACATCGCCAGGTCTCGCCTCATCTCCATGCTTTACTTACAAACTTGAAGAGTGCGCTTTTTTTTTGTTTACGTATTACGTAGATGTGCTTATTACGTGTCAATTTGCGCATGCGGGACACTTTTGGGTCGCTTTCCGTTCATATTGGAGATCGCATACAAGTCTCATATAATTGGTAATGTGAACGGCCTAACAAAAAAATCGGATTTCACAACAAATCGGATATGGGTCGTTTCAGGTTGCAGTCTGAACGTAGTGTAATATTATTAAACCCACCAATGCATTTTTACTCATTTTAAGCTTGGCAGATAATTTATCTTCTTTTTAAAATAGTAGAACTAAATGAGTAAAAATATCCAGAAATAACATTAATCATTTTTATTCTATCCACATTCCCTAGATATGAGCAGTCGTGCGCTCTGATTGGCTACTCTACTACTAGGATATCAGCTCATATACCGTGAGTAGAGAAAAACAAAATGGTGGAGCGTGTTGCTGAACCAACCGAGGACGAAATAAAAACTCTACTCAAAAACAAAACCCTAAAAAATACAAAAAAAGTAAAAAAAATATGGAATGAAAGTATTTGATGGTAAGAACATATCTTTTTTTATTTTAATTTTTCAAGAATTATTATTATTACTGTTTACATTCTAAGTGCTCGGATGTTTTGTATAAAGTTTTTATTTATCGAATTTGCAAAAAATAAAAATAAAACTGCTCTGTTTCTCAAAATCCAGTGAATGTGGATAGAATAAAAGAGTTATTCCACTCAATCTCATCGTACATGGATTATAGCTAACTCATAACTGTTGAATATACAGTGCCAGTCAAAAGTTTGTACACCCCTACTATTTTCTACATTATAGAACAATACTGAAGACATCAAAACTATGAAGTAGCATATATGGAATTATGTGGTAAACAAAAAAGTGTTAAAAACAAAATGTGCTTAATATTTTAGATTCTTCAAAGTATGCAGTGTTTACCTTGATGATGCTTTGTACACTATTGGCATTATCTTACCCAGCTTCATGAGGTCATCACCTGGAATGCTTTTCAATTAACAGCAGTGCCTCGTCAAAAGTTAATTAGTGGATGAGTTTCTTGCCTTCTTAATGCGTTTGAGATCAAACAGTAAATAGTAAATAATAACAATCATCTATTATAAATAGCCCTATTCCATCCACAGCTGTACTAATCCATACAGTATTATGTCAAGAACCGAACAACTAAGTAAAGAGAAACGACATTCATCATTACTTTAAGACATGAAGAAATGTCTTTTAATTAATAAAAATAAAGAAAAAAAATTGAATTAGGAGGCGTGTTCAGACTTTTGACTGGTCCTGTATTATCTGGCATAATAACCTGAGATCACTGAATGGAAGTTTGAACCAGCTTTCTTTTTTCTCATTTTTCCAATTAGATTTAAACGTGGGTGGCACGGTGGTGTAGTGGTTAGCGCTGTCGCCTCATAGCAAGAAGGTCCGGGTTCGAGCCCCGTGGCCGGCGAGGGCCTTTCTGTGTGGAGTTTGCATGTTCTCCCCGTGTCCGCGTGGGTTTCCTCCGGGTGCTCCGGTTTCCCCCACAGTCCAAAGACATGCAGGTTAGGTTAACTGGTGACTCTAAATTGACCGTAGGTGTGAATGTGAGTGTGAATGGTTGTCTGTGTCTATGTGTCAGCCTTGTGATAACCTGGCGACTTGTCCAGGGTGTAGCCTGCCTCTCGACCATAGTCAGCTGGGATAGGCTCCAGCTTGCCTGTGACCCTGTAGAAGGATAAAGCGGCTAGAGATAATGAGATGAGAGATGAGATTTAAACGTTCTGGAAGATAAATGAGAAGCAAATTAAATGAACATACTTGAGAAGTTGCTTTTTGACAAAGTTGAAATCTCTCAATGGAATCTGAGACAAGTGAGACAGAATGAACACGAGCTCTTCTGAAAGAGTCGGACATGGTGTAAATTGATCGCGAAGAACTACTGATTAAACAATTAAAAATGTTTGAATTGCAGTATGGAATATGTCATAAAATATTATTCATATGTTTAATTCATTATTATTGACTTTGCACTTCATCTGATGATATAAATATGAGTTTGCTTTCACACTCTGGTTATCGGCGAAGCTGTTGGAGTTACTTTAGTTTGCACATACAATATTGATAACCTGCCTTCTTCTTCTTTATCCCGTATGACTTGGTTAAAATTGTGCCCATATTTCTGAAGTGCAAATCGTTAATAAGGTTAATAAAGTCCAGTTGAGAGTACGTTGTGCACATTTTGGCTGCCACTTCTCACCAGAGCTTTTTATTTTATTTTTTCTCCTTTTTTTATTTTTTGTGTGTTTGTGTAGTTTGATGCTTGTTTTTGTTTGAGTGTTTTGTCCGCCGGTTGTGGTACAGCTCCGGACCCAGTTTTGGGCGTCGGTTCCCTCCAGGCCTTGGTTTGCCGTGGGTGATGCTTGTGCTCCTAGCTATGGACTGCAGTGAGCTTGTTGCTCATTTTAACATCGTGGTTGTCCAGCGCTCTGTGCAGCAGTGCTTTAGTGCTTGGCATGATGTTCTGAGCGATGCTGCTCGGTGGCATCGCAGCGGCTGTGCAGGCGGTTTGGGACATACCAGTGCTCTGTGTGGCGGTGCTTCTGTGCTCGCTTTGTGGATCCATGGCATGGTATTCCGATGGCGGTGCGGCGGCTGTGCTGGCAGTGTGGGATTTGTTTTTGTGCGCCTTTTGGTGGGACTGTGGCTGCTACACCATTGGAATGACATCCTGACCTCTATTTAGTGGACTCTTTTTTTTCCCCCTATAATTGTAAAGCGACCTTGGGTTTTGAGAAAGGCACTATATAAATTGAACTTATTATTTATTAATAAATAAATAAATAAATAAATGTATGTATCAACTCGGATGGGTGGGTGGAGCACAGAAGGACGGCAGGCCAGAACTGGGTTTACAAACACGTTTATTACAGCTTTTCAGCCTTCACTATACTTTGATCAACATATACACACACGCCACACACACACGTGTTCTGGTCGGGAGAGAGCCCGCTCTGCTCTCGCTCTCCTCCTTAAATAGGGCGTGGTCACTGGGGAAGACACACAAACACAGGTTAATTCACATCAGGTCTAGTGATTCTGCCACTTACCTTCCCTGACTCCGCCCTCCGGTCACAGACCGACGCTTGACCACGCCCCCACTGCCACAATAAATAAATAAATAAATAAGGTTTCTTTGTAAGCTTAAATGAAACTTCCCGGCTGTCATGTAATGTTGTTCTCATGTTTGCTGTGTCCAAAACCTATGAGTTTTCAAAGAGTTAATTTTTAATTTCTTTGCTTTTCAAAAATAACTTCATAACACCCTTAGTGGTTCTATAGTTAGATAGTTAGTGGTTCTAGTTTTTCCAATTTTTAATTGGAGCTTGTTCAGAAAGGGTTGAAATTCCCTCATAGAACCATTGGCAGAAAGTCAAGCTGAAGAACCTGATTGGGTAATAGATAAAGCCTCTTTGTAACACAGGAAGAAAAACAGGAAAACCCCCAGGAGTCTGTGGTTGCTGAATCAGCTGTATTTTTTCCAACCGTCTTCTCAAGAATTACTGTAGCACAAACTGCTGAAAAAGTTCATGATGGCTAAAACAGAAAGGTCTCAGCATGAACTTTTTCAGCAGTTTGTGCTACAGTAGCTCTTCTGTGGGATTGGACCATATGGGTTAGTCTTCATGCCCCATGCAAATCAATGAGTCTTCGACACACATGACCCTGTCGCTCGTTCACCGGTTGTCCTTTGAATCCTTGGACCACTTTTGGTAGGTGCTAACCACTGCATACTGGGAACACCCCACAACATGTGCCATTTTGGAGACGCTCAGACCCAGTCATCTAGCCATCACAATTTGGCTCTCGTCAAAGTCACTCAGATCCTTACACTTGGCCATTTTTCCTGCTTCCAACACATCAACTTCAAAAACTGACTGTCCTCTTGCTGCTTAATATATCCCACCCCTAGGCAGATGGCATTGTAATGAGATAATGTTATTCACTTTTTCACCTGTCACTGGTCATAATGTTATGGCTGATTGGTGGATATTTAACAGTTATTCCATGAAATCGAGTTGTACATGAGCTGAGAGCGCTGTAATCCATGTACGACAAGATTGAGTGGAATAACTGTTTTATTCTATCCAAATTCACTGGACTTTGAGAAGCACAGCATTTTTATTTTTAGCAAATTCAATCAATAAAAACTTTATACAAAATGTCTGACAAAATAATTTCCACTTAGAATGTAAACAAACCGGTGAAATGATGGGAGCAATTTGTGAAAAATGCGATAATAATAATTCTTGAAAAAAAAAAAGATACAACCCCGATTCCAAAAAAGTTGGGACAAAGTACAAATTGTAAATAAAAACGGAATACAATGATGTGGAAGTTTCAAAATTCCATATTTTATTCAGAATAGAACATAGATGACATATCAAATGTTTAAACTGAGAAAATGTATCATTTAAAGAGAAAAATTAGGTGATTTTAAATTTCATGACAACAACACATCTCAAAAAAGTTGGGACAAGGCCATGTTTAGCACTGTGAGACATCCCCTTTTCTCTTTACAACAGTCTGTAAACGTCTGGGGACTGAGGAGACAAGTTGCTCAAGTTTAAGGATAGGAATGTTAACCCATTCTCATCTAATGTAGGATTCTAGTTGCTCAACTGTCTTAGGTCTTTTTTGTCGTATCTTCTGTTTTATGATGCGCCAAATGTTTTCTATGGGTGAAAGATCTGGACTGCAGGCTGGCCAGTTCAGTACCCGGACCCTTCTTCTACGCAGCCATAATGCTGTAATTGATGCAGTATGTGGTTTGGCATTGTCATGTTGGAAAATGCAAGGTCTTCTCTGAAAGAGATGTCGTCTGGATGGGAGCATATGTTGCTCTAGAACCTGGATATACCTTTCAGCATTGATGGTGTCTTTCCAGATGTGTAAGCTGCCCATGCCACACGCACTAATGCAACCCCATACCATCAGAGATGCAGGCTTCTGAACTGAGCGCTAATAACAACTTGGGTCGTCCTTCTCCTCTTTAGTCCGAATGACACGGCATCCCTGATTTCCATAAAGAACTTCAAATTTTGATTTGTCTGACCACAGAACAGTTTTCCACTTTGCCACAGTCCATTTTAAATGAGCCTTGGCCCAGAGAAGACGTCTGCGCTTCTGGATCGTGTTTAGATACGGCTTCTTCTTTGAACTATAGAGTTTTAGCTGGCAACGGCGGATGGCACGGTGAATTGTGTTCACAGATAATGATCTCTGGAAATATTCCTGAGCCCATTTTGTGATTTCCAATACAGAAGCATGCCTGTATGTGATGCAGTGCCGTCTAAGGGCCCGAAGATCACGGGCACCCAGTATGGTTTTCCGGCCTTGACCCTTACGCACAGAGATTCTTCCAGATTCTCTGAATCTTTTGATGATATTATGCACTGTAGATGATGATATGTTCAAACTCTTTGCAATTTTACACTGTCGAACTCCTTTCTGATATTGCTCCACTATTTGTCGGTGCAGAATTAGGGGGATTGGTGATCCTCTTCCCATCTTTACTTCTGAGAGCCGCTGCCACTCCAAGATGCTCTTTTTATACCCAGTCATGTTAATGACCTATTGCCAATTGACCTAATGAGTTGCAATTTGGTCCTCCAGCTGTTCCTTTTTTGTATCTTTAACTTCTCCAGCCTCTTATTGCCCCTGTCCCAACTTTTTTGAGATGTGTTGCTGTCATGAAATTTCAAATGAGCCAATATTTGGCATGAAATTTCAAAATGTCTCACTTTCGACATTTGATATGTTGTCTATGTTCTATTGTGAATACAATTATTGCATTCCGTTTTTATTTACAATTTGTACTTTGTCCCAACTTTCTTGGAATCGGGGTTGTACATTCTTACCATCAAATACTTTCATTCCATATTTTGTTGCTTTTTTTGTATTTTTTAGGGTTTTGTTTTCCAGTGGAGTTTTTATTTCATCCTTGGTTGGTTCAGCAACACGATCCTCCATTTTCTTTTTCTTCTTTCGGGTTTTTTGGCAGTTGGCAAACCAACTTAAAGGTGCATTACCGCCACTGACTGGGCTAGAGTGTGGAACAGGAGATATTGGGGGGGGGGGGGGGAAGCTATATTCTTTTAGCTATTTTTGTTTCTTTTAAATACTTATTAACAAAGTGATATATCTGACTTGATGCGCACCGCCATTTTGTTTTTCTCTACTCACGGTATATGAGCTGATATCCTAGTAGTAGCCAATCAGAGCATGCGATTGCTCATATCCAGTGAATGTGGATAGAATAATATATGAAATGACAATTAAGTCCATTTCAGTTCCTGAGTTGACCAATAAACTGAGGGGAAAATGAGGAAAGTGTGTGTGGGGCAGTGGCGGCTCCTGAATTTTTTTCGGGGGGGGGCAATTTTCCCCCGTTATGTCTACACGGACCATAAATGTCCACAGGACTGAAGTAAATTGACCTAGGTAGCAAGTCAACTGTTCTACAGAATGTTCTGTAAATAGATTTTGTACTTCAAACTCCATGACCAGCAAGAATTTTACAGACTGTGCAACTTAAGGACAAACAAGAAAGTGCACTTACTGTAACAAAACATTGTAAATAGTTGGCTAACATAACAATAGCAGTTGAATAAATCGATGAGTGGATCTTTAGATCTTGCAATTACTGGTATTTACCAAGGATATTACCAAAGTGCTAACTCTCAGAGCAAAGTGTGGCAAATATAAAAATGCACATTGAAAACATCAAAAGTGAACTGATTCTGTGACTGTGCGTGTGTGTGTGTGTGTGTGTGTGTGTGTGTGAGTCACAAAGTCAACCAAACCCAGAAAAACACCACGGTGACTGGAGCCCTCAGTTTCGTCTTTGCCTCGTAGAGCTAACTCGAACACTCCACACAATTTCACGCACTGGGTGAGCCGGTTTAATATGTGCCTGTTCCCTCATCGTTGTGGCGGCGAACTGCTAGCCTGTAGCCCTCATCCGGTTGTGTAGCGATGTTCACTCTCCCAAAAGCCAAAAATTTCAGGCAGCTGCCCATGTGAATCTTTGATGACTCATATTTTTTTAATTTTCTCCGACAAATGATGCATGTCCGAAACTCCAGTGACCGTCCAAGCAGTGTTGTCCGTGGAGCCACCTCCAGGGTGAAAAAGTAAGCAGGGGGAGCAGAAAACCGCTGAGGTGTCCTTGCAGCCAGGATTTGCGCTGGCACCATGTTGAAGTAAAACCTCGAGTATATGATTCCCCCCTTTGTCGAAATTTGTTTTATGTTTAGATTTGGTCGAGGGGGGTCCAGCTTGTTTTGTTGCCAATTTAGCTCGATTTGATCGCTGACTAAATGGAACTTCTTTTAAGGGCCGCACTGAATTGCTTTCCGCATCCATCTCACCTCAGAAACTGAGCGGATCGAACGCAACTTTGCCGCGCTTCACAGTGACGTAAGCACGTTAGGGCAAGCCCCTCCGGAACCCATAGAGATTGCATTGAAGTGTCAGTCAGGAGAAAAAAAATATATTAACATGGGACTCTATCGGTGAACTCTTGGGCGATTTTCAGTGTGACTGAATTCGCCCCAAAAGGGGCGGTACTCTAGAAGCAAGACCACCCTGATTGGACAATGATACCCAGAGACAGATTAAAACGGCCTCGAGCAGCGCTGGTGAAAGTTTGTTTAAAAAAAAAAACACTTTTTTTTTTGTTTTGGCAGTGCGTCGCCCAATCGCCCTTATGCACCAGCCGCCCTTGGTGTGGGGGGGTACTTATGAAAGACTATAGTAAAATTATAATATGGATGATTCATTTTCTTGGTTTCTTCAGTCGATTTGTGCATTCAGAGTTTACCTTTCACATAAATACAGATAAATGAACACATTTAAGAGTTACTATTGATGTGCTCTTCGTCCACTGGTCTTGTTTTGTTTGGTCCAGACCACTTGAAATTAGCCTCCGATCTCATCTGCCTTTCTATGTTTTAATCAGTTTGAATATAATTCCTTTTAAACCATGCTCAGTTGACAAGTAATATATACTTCATGTGTTCGGAAGAAGAGAGAAAACAGAAGGCTAATTTGCAGTCATAATAATAATCCTCATTAATAACAGTGCCAGTAACACATTTAATACAAGGAACACTTCATGTTGATCGGCTAAAAAAAACATCACAGGTTTTAGAAAACAGCCCCCATCCTTTTCCATTTGTAAGCTGGATTCCTCACCACTGCAGCTACGGTTTCTGTGAGTTTGATTGAGTTTGATAAAGAAAGTTTCCACTTAACGCAGTGGTAGAAAAATTTATGTGTGAAGTCAAAAGGTCACAGGAAGCTTCAGTAGGGTGGGGTGAAGGCAACGTTAGTTAGGTGACTGATATATAGTACCGTGGTGCTTGAAAGTTTGTAAACCCTTTAGAATTGTCTATACTTCTGCATAAATATGACCTAAAACATCATCAGATTTTAGCAGTTAATTTGAAGGTGAAATTAGAGTCAGGTATTTTCAATCAATGGGATGACAATCAGGTGTGAGTGGGCACCCTGTTTTATTTAAAGAACAGGGATCTATCAAAGTCTGATCTTCACAACACATGTCTGTGGAAGTGTATCATGGCATGAACAAAGGAAAAAGCATTGTTGATGCTCATCAAGCTGGAAAAGATTACAAAACCATCTCTAAAGAGTTTGGACTCCACCAATCCACAGTCAGACAGATTGTGTACAAATGGAGAAAATTCAAGACCATTGTTACCCTCCCCAGAAGGCTATTGGAAAAGTGTTTTGTGGACGGATGAGACCAAAATAGAACTTTTTGGTTTAAATGAGAAGCTTTATGTTTGGAGAAAGAAAAATACTGCATTCCAGCATAAGAACCTTATCCCATCTGTGAAACATGGTGGTGGTAGTATCATGGTTTGGGCCTGTTTTGCTGCATCTGGGCCAGGACGGCTTCCCATCATTGATGGAACAATGAATTTTGAATTATACCAGCGAATTCTAAAGGAAAACGTCAAGACATCTGTCCATGAACTGAATCTCAAGAGAAGGTGGGTCATGCAGCAAGACAACGACCCTAAGCACACAAGTTGTTCTACCAAAGAATGGTTAAAAAAGAATAAAGTTAATGTTTTGGAATGGCCAAGTCAAAGTCCTGACCTTAATCCAGTCAAAATGTTGTGGAAGGACCTGAAGCGAGCAGTTCATGTGAAGAAACCCACCAACATCCCAGAGTTGAAGCTGTTCTGTATGGAGGAAGGGGCTAAAATTCCTCCAAGCCGGTGTGCAGGACTGATCAACAGTTACCGGAAACATTTAGTTGCAGTTATTGCTGCACAAGGGGGTCACACCAGATACTGAACGCAAAGGTTCACATACTTTTGCCACTCACAGATATGTAATACTGGATCATTTTCCTCAACAAATAAATGGCCAAGTATAATATTTTTGTCTCTTTTGTTTAACTGGGTTCTCTTTATCTACTTTTAGGACTTGTGTGAAAATCTGATGATGTTTTAGGTCATATTTATGTAGAAATATAGACAATTCTATAGGGTTCACAAACTTTCAAGCACCACTGTATGCTACAGCAGTGTTTGTGCCAAATTAGGTATTTTTACTGCCTGTGAAAATAAAGATTCCATTTTAGGAAAGAAATATAGAAATTTGTTAGACATAAGTTAATCTTGAAAGTCATCAGGGAAAACGAATGACCAAATGGAACAAGAAATAAACCCACAAAAAAGCATTCCCCATATCATCAGGAGGGTGTGTGATTGAATCCCGATGATGCCACAGCTGTCTCTTCCAGGGAGTCAAGAGAATATAACTGGCCATGGTCTTTGGGTGGGTGGGAGGGAGGGGTAGCATTCATCTCTCGCCTGTCAATCACAGTGATGCCAGCATGTAGAACTCATGTGTGGGGCAGCCATGGCCTAAAGGTTAGAGAAGCAGACGTGGGGCTCAAAGGGTTGCTGGTTTGATTCCCTGAACTGGCAGGAAAATCCATGGCTGAAGTGCCCTTGAGCAAAGCACTCAACACCCAACTGCTCCCCAGGCACTGTGTGTGTGTGTGTGTGTGTGTGTGTGTTCGCTGTACGTCACTCTGGATAAGATTGTCTCCTAAATGCATGTAAAACAAAGTAAAGTAATGATTATAGAGGATACCTAGACTTTTGCATAGTTCTAATTCTGTGACACAACATGGCTATGGAGACCATGTGCTCATGGTTGCGTGTGTGCGTGTGTGTGTGAGATGCTTGAGCTCATTAATGACTTTGGTGGTAGCAGCAGGAAGATGAAGCAGGATTAAACCCAGCTCTGCACTCCAGCTCTGATATCAGAGAGTCATGTGACTCATGTGACATATAAAGGACATGCTGAGTTGCCTTACTGATACAGTGTCTTGCAAAAGTATTAACCTCCCTTTGTGTTTGCCCTGTTTTGTTGCATTACAAGCTGGAATTAAAATGGAATTTTGGAGGGTTAGCAACATGCCTACCACTTTAAAGGTGCACATTTTTTTTTATTGTGACACAAACAATAATTAAGATGAAAAAAAAAACAGAAATCTGGAGTGTGCACAGGTATTCACCCCCAGTCAATATTTTTTGGAGCCACCTTTTGCTGCAATTGCAGCCGCAAGTCCCTTGGGGTATGTCTCTATTAGCTTAGCACATCTAGCCACTGAAATTTTTGCCCATTCCTCAAGGCAAAACTGCTCCAACTCCTTCAAGTTAGATGGGTTGCATTGGTGTACAGCAATCTTCAAGTTATGCCACAGATTATCAATTGGATTAAGGTCTGGGCTTTGAGAAGGCCATTCCAAGACATTTAAATGTTTCCCTTTAAACCACTCCACTGTAGCTTTAGCAGTATGTTTAGGGTCATTGTCCTGCTGGAATGTGAACCTTCATCTCAGTCTCAAACCTCTGGCTGACTCAAACAGATTTTCCTCCAGAATTGCCCTGTATTTAGTGCCATCCATCTTTCCTTCAGTCCTGACTAGCTTTCCTGTCCCTGCAGATGAATAACATCCTCACAGCATGATGCTGCCACCACCATGCTTCACTGTAGGGATGGTGTTCTCAGGGTGTTGGGTTTGCGCCACACATGGCATTTCCCATGATGGCAAAAATATCAATTTTAGTCTCACTTGACCATAGAATCTTCTTCCATGTGTTTGGCGAGTCTGCCACATGCTGTTGGGCCAAACTCCAAGCGTGTTTTCTTAAGCAATGGCTTTTTTCTGTCCACTCTTCCATAAAACCCCACTCTGTGGAGTGTATGGCGTAAAGTAGTCCTATGGACAGATTCTCCCATCTCCGCTGTGGATATTTGCAGCTCCTTCAGTGTTATCTTTGGTGCCTTTGATAAATAGCCATGTTCCATCCACAACTGTAGTAATCACTCTGGAATAGGGTCAGTCTGGACTCATCAGATCACATGACCTTTTTCCATTGCTCCAGAGTCCAATCTTTATATTCTCTAGAAAATTGAAGTCTTTTCTTCTGATTAGTCTCATTAACAAGTGGTTTTCTTATGGCCACACAGCTGTTTAGTCCCAATCCTGTGTGTTTGTGTTGCACTGTGTCTGTAGAAATGCTCTTAATTTCACTATTAAACATAGTCGTGAGTTCTACTGTCGATTTTTTATGACTGGACTTCACCAAGAGTTTAAATGATCTCTGATCATAGTCAGTCAGGATTTTTTCTGACCACATTTCAGAAGAAGAAGAAACCTTTATTCGTCACATGCACACTTCAAGCACAGTGAAATTCATCCTCTGCATTTAACCCATCTGAAGCAGTGAACACACGCACACACTCAGAGCAGTGGGCAGCCACACCAGAGCGCCCAGGGAGCAGTCAGGGGTTTGGTACCTTGCTCAAGGGCACCTCAGCCCAAGGCCGCCCCACGTCAACCTAACTGCATGTCTTTGGATTGTGGGGGAAACCGGAGCACCCGGAGGAAACCCACACAGACACGGGGAGAACATGCAAACTCCACACAGAAAGACCCTCATCGGCCGCTGGGTTCGAACCCGGAACCTTCTTGCTGTGAGGCGACCGTGCTAACCACTACACCACCATGCTGCCAACGTTTATTTTGTGAGGTTAACAGTTCACTGCTATCCTTCCAGGCTTTAATAATGTATTGGACAGTTTTTAACCCAATTCCAGTCATTTCAGGAATCTCCTTAGTTGTTTTCTGTGCTTGATGCAGGCCAATAATTTGACCTTCTGAAACAGTAAAAAAATTTTCCATGAGCACAGGATACATTTTCTGACATGTCTGTTTAAGAAACGAGAAGCTACTCACTGTATCAGTACAGGTTAAAAGAGTTGTTGCCAGCTGAAATATTAATCACTGCAGTAATTATCCAATCAAACACTCTTAAGTATTTGCTTACAGCTGTATTAAAACCAAACAGTGACTTTTTTTAAAGGACCCATGGCATGGTGGTTTGTTGATGCTTTAAACGGGCTCGTGGAGGTTTCCGGATGTTATATCTGCAGCCTTTCTCGAAATGAACCCTCGGAATGTAGATATAGCCTCCTGGGAGAAAGCCCCATTTCAGCGCTTTTCCCAGTGCGTCGTTTTGCTAATGAGAAGCAGGAGGCGGGGAAGGGTAGAGGGTGGGGGTGGGTCTTATCATTAATATTCATGACATGTAAGCGTGTTACCTCTGATTGGCTAACAGCACTGTGACGCTACCTCCAGTGGGTCAGAACAAGCGGATGTGGGTGTCTTACTATGGCGAGAGAGAAGGAACAAACCATGAAGGGAAAAATACCGCGCGCTGACGTCATTAAGGTGCGACGTGAGGAAATAAAATAAATTCAACAAATGTTTGGGTTTTTACTGAACAAACAAACAAATAAAATGAATGAGTGACTTAAAAAAAGAATGTGGGTGTCTTTGTAAAAACTGTTTTGATTGGCTATTATAACAGAGCATGCTGCATGCTTTTTGGTTTTGTAGTGCAGAGTACCTGGCTAACTGCAGGAAGCGGTTAGCTGCACAGCTAATGTAGCCATTGCAAGGCTAACGTGGCACCGATTTTAAAACACGGCAAAACACAAGCTCATAAGTTACAGTCAATTTCCAGACTAAACTCAGTTTAACAGAGCATGCTGCATGCTTTTTGGTTTTGTAGCGCAGAGTACCTGGCTAACTGCAGGAAGCGGTTAGCTGCACAGCTAATGTAGCCATTGCAAGGCTAACGTGGCACCGATTTTAAAACACGGCAAAACGACTTAACAGTTATACACTTACTTGTTCGGTGTTTGTGGCTGATGCGGCAGGGATGCTTGGTACGGACCCAGGCTTCAGTGACAGTTGATGTGCAAAACCTGCCCTGTACTGTCCCAAGTTGTGGAAACATTCCTCAGGAAAATGCTTCCGACAAACATACACCGTCTTAGGTAGACTCAACGGTGTATTATTGAAGTAAATAAAATTAAGCCACTGCGTCTTCAGGGGCTCTCCCGTCGGCAGTAAAAACAGACTCTTTTCTGTGTTGTCACATCCATGTACAGCGCAATTTCCATGTTTCGCTCGCTTAGGTGATGCCATGTTGTTGTGTCCTCTATGGTCTCCTCACTACAACTGGGCGGGCAATTCATACAGTGGGTGGGAATCCAGAGGGGGGGGGGGGGGGGCATGGGGATCATCTCCCTTGCTGACGTAGTAAAGGGAAGAGCTTATCAACGTGCCGTTTTGACGCGCCATTCTCAAATGTTGGGCATAGTTTGGTTTACACATTATGAAATTTCTAGCCACTGGGGTGACTTAAGAAGGTCAGAGGAACTCATTTTAACGTTAAAAAACCTCAGAAAGTGAAAATTTCATGCCATGGGACCTTTAAATGGATGTGTCACATCTGTTCAGTGGCACTACAAAACATAATCAATTTGAACTGTTTTATTTATAACTATGAAGTATTATTATCCATACAGGACACTTTTTCAATGGAATAAAACCATGTTCTATTCCCTTCTAGCGAGTTTCATTCATTCGGTTTGACAGCATGCAATATTGTTAGCATATTGCTTATCCTATCTGTATTGCCTCACTCTACCCAATGGAGGGTGAGCACTGAATATGGTTTACGATATTGCATGGTTGTCAAGACGACATGATGTCACACGTCGGAGCTGATGTGAATATTCAATGAGTTTTCTGCTGCGCATGTGCAGAAACATTTTTTTGTTCGCCGGGAAAGAAAAAGATGCGTTGAAAACCCAAAAGGCTACCAAAACTTCATTAGATATTTTTTACGCATATTTACAAGAGAAAAAAATACCAATGGATATCGAAAAACTGGAAAAGAGAGTGTGTATGTGGAATAATAATAATAATAATAATATTGGCGGGCAGCACGGTGGTGTAGTGGTTAGCGCTGTCGCCTCACAGCAAGAAGGTCCTGGGTTCGAGCCCCGGGGCCGGCGAGGGCCTTTCTGTGCGGAGTTTGCATGTTCTCCCTGTGTCCGCGTGGGTTTCCTCCGGGTGCTCCGGTTTCCCCCACAGTCCAAAGACATGCAGGTTAGGTTAACTGGTGACTCTAAATTGACCGTAGGTGTGAATGTGAATGGTTGTCTGTGTCTATGTGTCAGCCCTGTGATGACCTGGCGACTTGTCCAGGGTGTACCCCGCCTTTCGCCCGTAGTCAGCTGGGATAGGCTCCAGCTTGCCTGCGACCCTGTAGAAGGATAAAGCGGCTAGAGATAATGAGATGAGATAATATTGGCTGGCTTTTTTTCGTGATATATCAGATATATTCCATTCAGCTACTTGCCTTCGACTCGTTCAGTATCATGCTATCTGAATGGAATATATCTGATATACCACTCAACACCAGCCAATATTATTTAAATATTGAATACTTTCATGGTTAAATATTTAAATTGAAAATGCTGTCACCATTCAGAAATGTCAGTGTCAGCTGCTTTTCAGGAAATTTATAAGCATTGAATTTTATGTAACTGGTCTTTCAGTGGAAATGAACTCTAGTCCAGCTCTGCTATATAAAAAAAAAGACTGCAGAAGAGTGTAATCCATTCTGATATGCTCAAACCCTGAATGAATAATCTAAGCAGCATAATCCTGCCTGGACACAATAGGAACAGGGAAAGAAAGATTATACCCAGGTCAACTAGGACTGTAGACAGATTAATGTATCAGCTTCATCGTCTATGATAAGTGAAAGCTCTGGTTCCTGCCTGAGTTTGATTTAGAGATCGTGTAACACATTAGATATCGAGGGGAGAATATTTTCCACATGGGAAAAGCAATAACTGGATCGGCTGTGGACAGTTTAGCTCTGTCTTTTTAGTTTCACAGTGTAAAATTGAGCAAAGGTTAAGCCAGCTTCCTTGATGAGTGACTGAACATCCTGTATTCTCCTTGAGAGGAAGCAAGTGTGCAATGAAGATTAGTTCTGAGTTATGAAAGACTTTTGTGCGTAAGTGAAAACGTAAGCTCTGGGTGTGTGATCTAATACACAGATCTTATATATATATATATATATATATATATATATATATATATATATATATATATATATATATATATATATATATAATCCATCCGGTCCTCAAAATCCTTCCTTTTTTTCCCCCCAGATGTGTGGAGGATGTAAGACCCCAGGATTCGGTCCTGTATGAAATTCCACTGCAGAAAAAAAAGGACAGATTGCCTTTTCAGGTAAATATGGGGTACAAATAGAAAAAGACTAATACATCCCACAAAAGTGGAAAAGTTTTCAGACCTTTTTGACAGAGTAAAGAACATTTACACTGTCAGAAACAGGGGTACAGTAGGAGTCCATTTCTGGCCCCCAAGGTACAATCTACACTAATATACCTCCTAGGGGTCATTACTGGACGTTAAGGTTTACCTTTTTATGGTTAAAAAGGTACATATATATTCCCAATCAGTATATACTACAAATAAGTACCTTAGTGGGTACTGCTTCATTGACAAGCTGTTGTACCCCAAAAGGTACAAAAATGTACTTTGTTTTCTGAGAGTGAAGTGTAGTGTTTTAAATCTTATGTTCCATTGGTATTACAGGTAACAAAGATGGACAAATACTGCTTGTTCAGACTCATTCATTCATTCATTCATTCATTTTTAACCCATCCATTATCCATAACCGCTTAACCTGTGCAGGGTCACAGGCAAGCTGGAGCCTATCCCAGCTGACTATGGGTGAGAGGCAGGATACACCCTGGACAAGTAGCCAGGTCATCACAAACAGAGACAAATAACCATTCACACTCACATTCACACCTACGGTCAATTTAGAGTCACCAGTTAACCTAACCTGCATGTCTTTGGACTGTGGGGGAAACCGGAGCACCCGGAGGAAACCCACGCGGACACGGGGAGAACATGCAAACTCCACACAGAAAGGCCCACGCTGGCCACTGGTCTTGAACCCAGAACCTTCTTGCTGTGAGGCGAGCACACGAACAACTACACCACCCTCATTCAGTTTCAGTAACTGCTTTATCCAGGTCAGGTTGTGCACAGAAAATTTGCCTGAGTAAAATTTACTCAAATTGAAGAGTATTTTACTCTACGCCAGATAACAACATTTGGTCCCTCTCTAAAAAGAGTAAGAGTTACTTTTGATAGAGCTGTTTTTCCAGAGTCAATTCTCCTCAATTCAGTGTTAAGGTTTTACTCTTGGTGGTGGTACAGTATTTGACTCTATTCAAGTGCATCTTGAAATGAACTCTTGTGCTATTTTACTCAGTTCAGAGCCACAACCAACTCTGTTACACAATTACTCTGTAATTTTGCTCCCACGCCAACTCCAAATTTTACTCTCAAAACTCAAAATCGAACAAAATTAACTTTTTCTGAGTATAATACTTTTAACTCTGGAAAAACTGCTCAGTCATTTTTCCTGTGTGGTGAATCCAAAGTCTATCCCAAGCAAGAACACCTGATATGGAGTGGGAATACACCTTTGATCGGATACCAGTCCAGTGCAGTGTTTATTAAGATAGTAATGGGGGAAATATATCAGTTCAACAATTTGCTCCTCCCTTTTTGAATTTTGAATGTGATATGAACATTATTATACGGTGGTGTAGTGGTTAGCACTGTTGCCTCACAGCAAGAAGATTCTGGGTTTGAACATCACAGCTGACAGGGGCCGTTTTGTGTGGAGTTTACATGTTCTCCCCATGTGGGTTTCCTCCCATAGTTCAAAGATATGTAGATTACGGGAGGTAAAAATACCCAGTCACAGGGATTGTACAAACCAGTGCATACTTAGTGCCAGTCCCAAGCCTGGATAGATTGGGGAGGGTTGCATCAGGAAGGGCATCCAGTGTAAAACCTACAGTATGTGAAACAGATTGGTTGTGGTGATCCCTAATGGGAGTAGCCGATAAAAGAAAAAAAAAACATGCTTATAATATTACTGCAATAACATGTATGATCATGCTTGCATCCAAAATTATTTGTATTCCCTCAACAATTTTTGGATCCCCTCACCTCTAATATTGCGCCTTGCTCATTCACCTGTACCAGATATTACACCATACGTTCTTCAAATCAGGTCTGGAGACCAAGATGTTCATGATGAAACCTACTTTTAAAAATGTTTTTGTTATATACTGTATGTATACACACACACACACACACACACACCAACGTAACATTTTGTATCATTTAAACATACAGTAAAATGTAAAATAAGTGGCACATTTTTTCTTTTTAATAACTAGATCAATGATCAATGGGGTGTGCAAACTTTTGTTTTCAACTGTATTTAGAGACTTTGTCAAAAGTTTTATTTTATATCCTCCAAGTGATCAAGCACAATCATTGCTTGGTACCTACCCGTAGTCTAGAACACCCGTGCTTTGCACACACACTTTCACACACACATACACATCGAGATATAATTTAGAATTGCCAGTCCATGAACCTGCATGATTCTGGAAATTGGGAGGAAACCAGAGAACCCAGAGGAACCCAACATGGACAGTAACCTGAGTGCACGATCAAACCAAAAATAGTAGAGTGGTTTCTATTACTATTATTTCTCTGTCATTAAATTTGAAAATGATCATTTTGATTAGATTATTAACTTTAAACGACGTCTTCACACTTAAACGTATAACAATTTCGATTGCTCACATATAAAAATGTTACAAAGGTTAAGCTTCAGGGATTTGGTTGATGTTATTGTGACTATATTTGTCTGGAATGGAATTAAATTTTATTTCTGACAGATTTCTAACAAAACCAAGGCAGTTTTATGAGTCTAATTTTTTGGGACTCTCACACTGTGGATTGTGCATACAGTAGTGCTTGAAAGTTTGTGAACCCTTTAGAATTGTCTATATTTCTGCATAAATATGACCTAAAACATCATCAGATTTTCACACAAGTCCTAAAAGTAGATAAAGAGAACCCAGTTAAACAAATGAGACAAAAATATTATACTTGGCCATTTATTTGTTGAGGAAAATTATCCAATATTACATATCTGTGAGTGGCAAAAGTATGTGAACCTTTGCTTTCAGTATCTGGTGTGACCCCCTTGTGCAGCAATAACTGCAACTAAACATTTCCAGTAACCGTTGATCAGTCCTGCACACCGGCTTGGAGGAATTTTAGCCCGTTCCGCCGTACAGAACAGCTTCAACTCTGGGATGTTGGTGGGTTTCCTCACATGAACTGCTCGCTTCAGGTCCTTCCACAACATTTCAATTGGATTAAGGTCAGGATTTTGACTTGGCCATTCCAAAACATTAACTTTATTCTTCTTTAACCATTCTTTGGTAGAACAACTCATGTGCTTAGGGTCGTTGTCTTGCTGCATGACCCACCTTCTCTTGAGATTCAGTTTATGGACAGATGTCCTGACATTTTCCTTTAGAATTCGCTGGTATAATTCAGAATTCATTGTTCCATCAATGATGGCAAACCATCCTGGCCCAGATGCAGCAAAACAGGCCCAAACCATGATACTACCACCACCATGTTTCACAGATGGGATAAGGTTCTTATGTTGGAATGCAGTGCTTTCCTTTCTCCAAACATAACACTTTTCATTTAAACCAAAAAGTTCTATTTTGGTCTCATCGGTCCACAAAGCATTTTTCCAATAGCCTTCTGGTTTGTCCATGTGATCTTTCGCAAACTGCAGACAAGCAGCAATGTTCTTTTTGGAGAGCAGTGGCTTTCTCCTTGCAACCCTGCCATGCACACCATTGTTGTTCAGTGTTCTCCTGATGGTAGACTCATGAACATTAACATTAGCCAATGTGGGAGGGGCCTTCAGTTGCTTAGAAGTTACCCTGGGGTCCTTTGTGACCTCACTGACTATTACACATCTTGCTCTTGGAGTGATCTTTGCTGGTCAACCACTCCTGGGGAGGGTAACAATGGTCTTGAATTACCTCCATTTGTACACAATCTGTCTGACTGTGGATTGGTGGAGTCCAAACTCTTTAAAGATAGTCTTGTAACCTTTTCCAGCCTGATGAGCATCAACAATGCTTTTTCTGAGGTCCTCAGAAATCTCCTTTGTTCGTGCCATGATACACTTCCACAAACATGTGTTGTGAAGATCAGACTTTGATAGATCCCTGTTCTTTAAATAAAACAGGGTGCCCACTCACACCTGATTGTCATCCCATTGATTGAAAACACCTGACTGTTATTTCACCTTCAAATTAACTGCAAATCCTAGAGGTTCACATACTTTTGCCACTCACAGATATGTAATATTGGATCATTTTCCTCAATAAATAAATGACCACGTATAATATTTTTGTCTCATTTGTTTAACTGGTTTCTCTTTATCTACTTTTAGGACTTGTGTGAAAATCTGATGATGTTTTAGGTCATATTTATGCAAAAATGTAGGCAATTCTAAAGGGTTCACAAACTTTCAAGCAACACGGTAGATGACCTCTCTCTCTCTCTCTCTCTCTTTCTCTCTGTGTTTATTTCCTTTAGATCTTTCCAGACCCGGTGGAGGTGGTGCTGGGTCCGGAGGGAACTCTGGGATGTGTGTTGCAGGGAAAGGACCGTCTGCCCTCCATTGTGGTGGAGCCGACAGACCTCAGTGAGGTGGAGAGCGGCGAGCTGCGCTGGCCTCCAGAGCATGAAGACTCTGAGGATGAGGACCTGTTTTTGGAGCAGTGCATCCCACCAGCTAACATTGCTGACTGGGGGGAGGAAGATGAAGAGGAGTCTATTACGAACAGCAGCAATCAGCCAAGCACCTCATTATTGGGTGTGTTTGATAGCTTCAGATTACTACTGCAAACCACTATCATGCCCAAACATGCACAGGGTTTCTATACATAGTAATTATTGTAATAATTACAATTAAATTGTGTACATTAAAAAAAAAAGTAAAAGATTGCTTGGGTCAATCCAACCTTCACAGTTACACTGTAAATTCTTTTCTTCAGCATGCAAACCGAATGTCATTAAAAAAAATTCAGTGAATTTGAATATACCTGTACTTATTTACAACCCCAATTCCAAAAAAGTTGGGATGCTGTGTAAACTGTAAATATACACAGAATGTGAAGATTTGCAAATCATGGAAATGCTACATTTCATTGAAACTAGTACAAAGACAACATATCAAATGTTGAAATTGAGAAATTTTCTTGTTTTTAAAAACATGTATGCTCATTTTGAATTTGATGTCAGCAACAAGTTTCAGAAAAGTTGGGACAGGGGCAACAAAAGACTGAAAAAGTTGTGTAATGTTAAAAAAAAGAACTAATTAGGTTAATTGGCAACAGGTCAGTCACATGATTGGGTATAAAAAGAGTGTCCCAGAGAGGCGGAGTCTCTCAGAAGTAAAGATGGGGATGGGTTCACCGCTCTGTGAAAGACTGCGTGGGCAAACAGTGCAACAATTTAAGAATAATGTTCCTCAATATCAAATTGCAAAGAATTTGGGGATCAAATCATCTATGGTGCATAATATCATTAAAAGATTCAGAGAATCTGGAGAAATCTCTGTATGCAAGAGACAAGGCTGAAAACTGACATTGGATGCCTGTGATCTTCAGGCCCTCTGGAGACACTGCATTAAAAGCAGACACGTGTCTGTAGTGGAAATCACTGTATAGGCTCAGGAACACTTCAGAAAACCATCGTCTGTGAAAACACTTCATTACTGCATCCACAGATGCAAGTTAAAACCAAATATAAACAATATCCAGAAACACCGCCACCTTCTCTGGGCCCGAGCTCTTTTACGATGGACTGAGGCAATGTGGAAAACTGTCCTGAGGCCTGACGAATCAAAATTTTAGAAATCATGGACACCACGTCCTCCAGGCTAAAGAGGAGAGGGACCATCCGGCTTGTTATCAGTGCACAGTTCAAAAGTCAGCATCTGTGATAGTATGAGGGTGCACTTGTGCACATGACATGGGTAGCTTGTACATCTAGGAAGGCATCATTATAGCTGAATGATATATACACATTTCAGAGCAATACACTGCCATCCAGACAAAATGTTTTACAGAGAAGGCCTTCCTTCTTTCAGCAAGACAATGCCAAACTGCTTCCTGCACATATTGAAACTGAATGGCTCTGTAGTAAAAGAGTCCAGGTGCTAAACTGGCCTGCCTGCAGTCCAGACCTGTCTCCCATTTAAAACATTTGGCTCATTATGAAATGCAAGATATAACAAAGGACACCCCAAACTATTGAACAACTGAAATTGTATATCAAGCAAGAAGGGGACAACATTTCTCTTTCAAAACTACAGCAATTGGTCTCCTCAGTTCCCAAACGTTTACAGAGTGTTGTTAAAAGTAGAGGTGATGCAACACAGTGGTAAACACACCCCTGTCCCAACTTTTTTTAAATGTGTTGTTGACATCAAATTCACAATGAGCATATATTTTTCAAAAAACAATAAAACTTCTTAGTTTAAACATTTGATATGTTGTCTTTGTACTATTTTCAATGATAGGGTTTCCATCCATCCATCCATCCATCCATCCATCATCTGTAGCCGCTTATCCTGTTCTACAGGGTTGCAGGCAAACTGGAGCCTATCCCAGCTGACTATGGGCGAGAGGCGGGGTACACCCTAGACAAATCACCAGATCATCGCAGGACTGACACATAGACACAGACAACCATTCACACATCACAATGTGCAAATCATCACATTCTGTTTTTATTTACAGTTTACATAGCATGCCAACTTTTTTGGAATTGGGGTTGTATTCCAAGGTTCTGTCTTGGGTCCACTGCTTTTTTCTCTATATATGTTACCTCTGGGTGATATTATTCGTAAACATTGTATTAGTTTCCTGGAGGATGCTCTGGACTCTTGCAGTAATGCTTTTATGGCTGAGGACTACAGTTGACTTGCTAACTTTAGGACTGCAGTTGTCATGAACAGTTTTGCACTCAAGTTTCCATCAATGAAGAGTTTATAACATCAACGAAACTGTCTTCATGTTAAAACTGTTAATGTTATAGTCATGCTGTCTGTTGTTGCCCAAATGAGGATGGGTTCCTTTTTGAGTCTGGTTCCTCTCGAGGTTTCTTCCTCATGTCGTCTGAAGGAGTTTTTCCTTGCCACCGTCGCCACAGGCTTGCTCATTGGGGATAGATTAGGGATAAAATTAGCTCATGTTTTAAGTCATTCAAATTCTGTAAAGCTGCTTTGCGACAATGTTTATTGTTAAAAGCGCTATACAAATAAACTTGATTTGTATTTTTTTTATTACAACATACAATTCCTATTCCACTTTACTTAGCTTTTTAAAATTTGCATGTATCAGGTTAGCAATTAGAATTTACACCGTAAAACTGAAAAGAAGAGAAGAACTCTTGTAAATCAGTTGTCTCCTCTTCTCCTTTTCTTTTGATTCTTCCACCTTTTGACTTCTGCACTTCCTTCCTTCTGTTAACAGAGCTTCAGTCAGATGAATTCAGAGATGACACCCTGACTCTTCCTTCTGAAAATGGTCCTGCACTAAACTGAACAACCACATCACCGTCCAGCCCTTGGTGCTGTCCCTAATTAAGAAAGAGAATGTGTTTGGTCCAATTTAAGGACTTTTTCTTGAATTTATTTTTATTTTTTAATGCTGCATTCGGTACCATACTATGCAATAACCAGTGTTGTCGTTGGTCTTCAGTGCATTCTTGAACTAGGAACTAATGCAGGATTGCAAAACCTTTGATGACTCCAATGAGCCTATTCGTGTGTCAGTGAAATGTCCGTTCTGTAGCAATTTCTTTTTTTAACCTGCTCTCTGTTTCTGGATATGTTGCTTGTTGTCATTGTTGTTATGAGCAGCAGCTGCCAGTTACTGTTCCTCTTTCACTAACCTTTTAATCCGCAATTTATGATACATTAAACCACTTCTGCTAGCTAATATCCGTTTGTTTGTTTTTCCCACAGATAGCAGCAAAAATGTGGTAAAATGCAGTGACTAACACAAAAGGAACAGGAGTGTAGCTTACAATTAAGAGTGAACTCAACCATGCTAGTGGTAGCTAGCTAGCAATTATTGAATAGCTGTTTTTGTGAATGACATGATTCACAGAACAATATCTCATTCATCTCATTATCTCTAGCCGCTTTATCCTTCTACAGGGTCGCAGGCAAGCTGGAGCCTATCCCAGCTGACTACGGGCGAAAGGCGGGGTACACCCTGGACAAGTCGCCAGGTCATCACAGGGCTGACACATAGACACAGACAACCATTCACACTCACATTCACACCTACGCTCAATTTAGAGTCACCAGTTAACCTAACCTGCATGTCTTTGGACTGTGGGGGAAACCGGAGCACCCGGAGGAAACCCACGCGGACACGGGGAGAACATGCAAACTCCACACAGAAAGGCCCTCGCCGGCCCCAGGGCTCGAACCCAGGACCTTCTTGCTGTGAGGCGACAGCGCTAACCACTACACCACCGTGCCGCCCACAGAACAATATAATATAATATAATATAATATAATATAATATAATATAAGTGATTCCACGCTTATGGGTACTGAAATGGGGACATGAACTTATTCACCTAAAACCATTTCTTTTTTTACCATCAGGTCACAAAACATGTAATCTTTAATGAATGATATGGTAAAAGATAACTTTAATTTTCTGAGATGTAATAAAAACATATTTATATGCCAAAGTCAAGCCTATGAGTTCCAAAATGATGTCTGTTACATTACTTCTGTTACGATTGTCCATCTCGCGTCTGTTACAAATTAATTACAATCTAGCTATATACCATGTTAATCTTATTGAAAGAATGTGTATGTTTATTCTACTACACATGTTTATTAATTATATTTGCTAAAACATCACCTTCCTATGTTTCAAAAAGTAATTCTACATTGTTAAAACTGAGAATATATATGTCCACAACACTTCTGTTACGTTCTGACTTTGGCATATAAATATGTTTTTATTACATCTCAGAAAATTAAAGTTATCTTTTAACATATCATTCATTAAAGATTACATGTTTTGTGACCTGATGGTAAAAAAAAAGAAATGGTTTTAGGTGAATTTTTAAAAATAAGTTCATGTCCCCATTTCAGTACCCATAAGCGTGTGTATATATATATATATATATATATATATATATATATATATATATATATATATATATATATATATATATATGTGTGTGTGTATGTGTGTGTGTACACCCCTAATTAGGACTTTAGACCAATTATAAAGTAAAATAAATACTATTTGTATACTGTACAACCCCAATTCCAAAAAAAAAAAAGTTGGGACGCTGTGTGAAATATCATTTGCTAATCATGGAAACTCTCTATTTCATTAAAAATAGTACAAAGACAACATATCAAATGTTGAAACTGAATAATTTTATTGTTTTTTGAAAAATACAGGCTATGAGCAATCACACGTTCTGATTGGCTACACTACTACTAGGATATCAGCTCATATCCTGTGAGTAGAGAAAAACAAAATGGTGGTGCACATCAAGTCAGATATATCATTTTGTTATCAAGTATTTCAAAGAAACAGAAATAACTAAAAGAATATAGTCCCCCCCCCACACACACACACAAATATCTCCTGTTCCACACTCCAGCCCAGTCGGTGGTGGTAATGCACCTCTAAATTGGTTTGCCAGCCACCAAACAACCCTAATGAAGAAGAAGAACAACAACAACAAAATGGCGGCGTGTGTTGCTGAACCAACCGAGGACGAAATAAAAACTCTACTCGAGAACGAACCCCCCCAAAAAAATACAAAAAATAAAAGAAGCAACACAAATTGCTAGTCATTTTGCCGGTTTGTTTACATTCTAAGCAGAAATGATTTTGTCAGAAGTTTTGTGTAAAGTTTATATTTATCGAATTTGCAAAAAGGGCAGCACAATGGTGTAGTGGTTAGCACTATCACCTCACAGCAAGAAGGCTCTGAGTTTGAGCCCAGTGGCTGACGGGGGCCTTTCTGTGCGGAGTTTGCATGTTCTCCCCATGTCTGCGTGGGTTTCCTCTGGATGCTCCGGTTCCCCCCACAGTCCAAAGACATGCAGGTTAGGTTAACTGGTGACTCTAAATTGACCGTAGGTGTGAATGTGAGTGTGAATGGTTGTCTGTGTCTATGTGTCAGCCCTGTGATGACCTGGCAACTTGTCCAGGGTGTACCCCGCCTCTCGCCCATAGTCAGCTGGGATAGGCTCCAGCTCGCCTGCGACCCTGTAGAACAGGATAAAGCGGCTACAGATAATGGATGGATGTTTCTCAAAATCTAGTGAATGTGGACAGAATAAAACAGTTATTCCACTCAACCTCATCGTACATGGCTTATAATCAATTCGTGCTATGTGCCTCATCATTTATCAGCTCATGTACGACTCGATTTTGTGGAATAACTGTTAATTATTCTACAACATGAAATGTAACTCAAAATGGATAAGGACATATTTGTTGGCAAATTTCTGTGTTATAAGAGGAATAAAATGCTTTTAGAGCACACCCTGTTTAGTTGCAACTGTCAGCTTCAGCCACAGAGTTTCCAAACCAAACAGTACATCAACTGAGAAATGTGTGTGATGGTGCAAGCATTTTGTGGAAACACCTATAAGGAACCATAATGATTACTCACTCACTCACGCTTTGGCAGGTCACATGGATATTCTGACTTGAGAAATTTGCAGTAGTGGCTTCCTGTTGCCTTCTACGGGATTTGTTACTTGCGAAAAATGGAGATTTTTGCAAGTTTGTTGATCTTTCTGTTTGTCCGTTTGTTTGTTGGTTGGTGCTCTAGCGTCATCATTTCTTGACCAATCTTCACTAAAATGCACAGGACAACTTACTAGGGTCACACAAAGGACATTGTTAGTGTTTGGTGGGTCAAAGGTCAAAGGTCAAAGTCACCAAGGTCAAATCTTGTAAAAACACCTAATCAGCCATATGGTAACTTCCGAACCAGCATTCGTATCGAGATGGGACTGGTGGTGTTGGAAAGCATTTTTGAATCCTTTTTGAGTACACCATTGACGTTTTACCTGCGATGTCATCTTGAGGTTGAAAAATGAGGTCAAATTTTGTGAGATTTTTGATAAATTTGACCTTGACCTCAAAAACATGTTTATCGATTTGATATCGATACTCTGACCATGAATTAAGGCCCAAGTCTAGGCCTAATTCTAAGGTCATGTGCAAAATTTGGGGTCAGAGGGTCAAAGGTCAAGGTCACAGTACCGGTTTTTAGTGCCAACATTTCAAGTGCCTATAACTCAGAAAGTTGAACTCAGAATTTGATGAATTTTTTGTAGGTTCTCCATTAAAACCCCATTTGATTGATAAAATAAAATCTTGAGTGAATTTAATAATGACATCACAAAAAAATCACATCATATTCCATCAAATTCCCATTATAATCAAATTTCCCACCAAAAAGTTCCTTCATAACTTTGGAGATATTGGGTGAAGATTGATCAAACTTGGTGGGTTAACAGAGGATCATCATCTGAATGGATCCTGTGGGTTTGGAGGAGAAAGATTGAAGTTCAAGGTCAAAAGGACACAAAGGTCAAAATCGGCCGACCTTTCATAACTCAGCCCAGAAACATCACAGGAACGTGCCGTTTGGCTCAAATTGTTCAGCAAACAGTACCAAACAACTTTCTAATTTAACATTTTTCTCTATCTGCTTCTACTTCCCAGATACACATCACTCATTTATCCACACAAAGTCTACTCGGTGCCTCTCACAGCTTTCCATACTATTGTTAAAAATAGTACAGAGGCATGCCCAAATGAACATGAGATTGGTGATTTTATTTATTTATTTTTTCAAAAGAGCAATTCTTACCCATTTAATGACAAAATAAATCATAGACCATTCTTTTTACAGGAGAACCCCAGAGACCTTGCACACTTATGTCACCCAACAGCAAATTATTCTGTCTGTCCATCTATTTGTCCGCCTGTCCATCTGCCTCTCTGTCACACTTTGAGGGGAACTACTTTGTGAACACCATAACTACCAAAAGGAACAATGGTACAGCCTAGTGAGTGGTACCAATGGACTCGGGGAACATTGTAGTTGTGCAGCCATATGAGACATTTGACATTGACCCAAACATGACCTAGTTTGAACGTCACAAAAAAACACTTAAAATATCATGGAAATCAAGCTGACAGGGTAATACTTTGTGAACACCATAATTACCAGAATAAACAAGGGTACAGCCTAGTGAGTGGTACCAATGGACTCGGGGAACATTGTAGTGTAGGACATTTGACCTTGACCCAATTGTGACCTTGTTTGAAGGTCATGAAAATCAGCTTGACGGGTATTATTTTCTGAATGCCATACTGTCAGAAGGAACTATGGTGAGTGATGGCAATGGATTCAGGAGACATTGTAGTTCTGCTGCAGAGCAAACAGTACCTGTTTTGATTGCCGCGTGCAACCTGCCCATATCATTGCCCTGTGCAACGTAGCTCCTTGTTTTTCTTTCTTTTTCTGTCACCATTAACATGATTGATCTGTAGAGGTCAATGAGTGTAAACAGTGCTGTTAAGACAATAGCTCCTGAACCTCTGTTCCAATTAACTTTAAATTCTCAGGAAAGATTATTTCATGGAACCATACTTTTTTTGGTACTTATCAATCAGAACTGAATGATCTGTGATTTTCGCAAGTATGTGTGAGAACATAAAAACTTCACACAGAAAGGTCCCCATCGGCCATGAGGTTCAAACCCAGAACCTTCTTGCTGTGAGGCAAGTGTTAACCACTACACCATCACTGCTGCCCCCAATGGTTAGTAGTTACAGAATATGAGGACTAACAACTTTGCAATACAAGCCCAAGAACCAGGTTTAGGTTACTTTCCTACAGCCAGAGAAATGTTTGAGAAATTGTCACAACTGCTTGAATAAATTCTCATTACAGAAAATCGGTAACACCTTATTTGAATGAAAACATATTAGTGGTTAAGTAAATCCTTATTCTTTGTTTAATGATGCCACAATGACACAACTGTACACAGTTTATTCATAATTACATTACAGGCATTTAGCAGATGCTCTTATCCAGAGCAACGTACAACATACCCAGAGCAGTCTGGGGAGCAGTTGGGGGTTAGGTGCCTTGTTCAAGGGTACTTCAGCCATTCCTGTTGGTCCAGGGAATTGCAACCTTTTGGTCCCAAAGCTGCTTCTCTTACTATTCGGCCATGGCTTCCACCTATGAATTCAACTTTACACTTTACAATTTCCTAAATATAGTCAAAGGTTTCCAGTATTATGAAGCTCAATTTGACTACGTGACTATATTCATGATACTTCAACTTGCTACAGAGTTATTTTTTGACATCCATCCATAATGTATTGTACGTAAACAAACAAAAACAGATGATTGTTCCTACCTTTTGTAAAATACCTTTTTAAAGCAGACATTATTATCCAGGGTTAGTCAAAATTATGTTAGCACTAATGCATTATTTTTCTCCTGAATGTGTGGTGTGCCGTGACTGTGAAACGTGTGTCCGGGCTTTAAATGGTACTGTTGCTTGAACAGGTTGAGACTGTCCTGTAAATCATCTTGCACATATGATGTACGTTTTGTGAATAAATGGTTTCTACCATTTAAGTGTTAACATAATTTTGACTAACCCTGTAATGTAGACTGACATTCTTGTATCCAGGATCAGTCAAAAGTCTGGACACGCCTTCAAATTCAATATTTCTTTCTTTATTTTTATTAATTAAAAGTCACTCCATATCTTAAAGTAATGATGGATGTCATTTCTCTTTAGTTAGTTGTTTGATTATTGACATAATGTGGATTACTACAGTTGTGGATGGAATACGGCTATTTATTATAGGGCATTTTTATTATTTACTATTTACTGTTTGATCTCAGACTCGTTAAGAAGGCAAGAAACTCGTCCACTAATTAACTTTTGACGAGACACACCAGCTAATTGAAAAGCATTCCAGGTGACTACCTCATGAAGCTGGATAAGATAATGCCAATAGTGTGTAAAGTGTCATCAAGGTAAATGGTGGCTACTTTGAAGAATCTCAAATATGAAACATATTTTGTTTTAACACTTTTTTTGTTTACCACATAATTCCAGATCTGTTCCAGATGTCATTTCATAGTTTTGAGGCTTTCAGTATTGTTATACAATGTAGAAAATACAAAATATAGAAAAACCTATGAATTAGTAGAGGAAGGGTGAACAAACTTTTGACTGGTAATGTATTTATACTATATATTATATACAATGGATTTTTAAGTGTAGAAAACTATGTTTCTCTGGGAGAAACTAAATATAGACTGATGTGAACTGAAATATTTGTAGTCAGCAATTCTCTGTTTTGGGAGGAAAATGTTAAATAAGGAGTTTGCACTTGCCACATCCTTTCCGGTTCAGTATATAGAAACTGCATGAGTGACAGACCACACACACGAGGCTGAATGTGGTAACGTTCCACAATTCCTCCACACAAGTCATCATTCTGAAGTTCAACAAAATGTGAGTAACTGATTTCCATGTATTGCACTTCGCCGAGAGTATATATGCTGTTATTATTGCTTTGGACAGAGACATATTTTTAACTAATTTTTCATCGAGACTTTTTTCATGTTCCTTTGTCAAATGCATCGTAAGTCGTGATATTGGACAAGAAAATGATCCAGAGAGCAGGAGGGTTGTAAAGACTGATAAAGGCAGCAGAAAAGGAAAAAGTTTGGGCTTGTACTGTAATAATAATAATAATAATAATAATAATAATAATAATAATAATAATTTATTATTATTATTATTATTATTATTGTATTTTTTAAATGATCCATCCACCGATTTATTATTTATATATATATATATATATATATATATATATATATATATATATATATATATATATATACACACACACACAGTGGTGCTTGAAAGTTTGTGAACCCTTTAGAATTTTTTATATTTCTGCATAAATATGACCTAAAACGTCATCAGATTTTCACACAAGTCCTAAAAGTAGATAAAGAGAACCCAGTTAAACAAGGGAGACAAAAATATTATAATTGGTCATTTATTTCTTGAGGAAAATGATCCAATATTACATATCTATAAGTGGCAAAAGTATGTGAACCTCTAGGATTAGCAGTTAATTTGAAGGTGAAATTAGAGTCAGGTGTTTTCAATCAATGGGATGACAATCAGGTATGAGTGGGCTCCCTGTTTTATTTCAAGAACAGGGATCTATCAAAGTCTGATCTTCACAACACATGTTTGTGGAAGTGTATCATGGCACGAAGAAAGGAGATTTCTGAGGACCTCAGAAAAAGCATTGTTGATGCTCATCAGGCTGGAAAAGGTTACAAAACCATCTCTAAAGAGTTTGGACTCCACCAATCCACAGTCAGACAGATTGTGTATAAATGGAGGAAATTCAAGACCATTGTTACCCTCCCCAGGAGTGGTTGACCAACAAAGATCGCTCCAAGAGCAAGGCATGTAATAGTCGGGAAGGTCACAAAGGACCCCAGGGTAACTTCTAAGCAACTGAAGGCCTCTCTCACATTGGCTAATGTTCATGAGTCCACCATCAGGAGAACACTGAACAACAGTGGTGTGCATGGCAGTGTTGCAAGGAGAAAGCCACTGCTCTCCAAAAAGAACATTGCTGCCCGTCTGCAGTTTGCTAAAGATCACATGGACAAGCCAGAAGGCTACTGGAAAAATGTTTTGTGGACAGATGAGACCAAAATAGAACTTTTTGGTTTAAATGAGAAGCGTTATGTTTGGAGAAAGGAAAACACTGCATTCCAGCATAAGAACCTTATCCCATCTGTGAAACATGTTGGTGGTAGTATCATGGTTTGGGCCTGTTTTGCTGCATCTGGGCCAGGACAGCTTGCCATCATTGATGGAACAATGAATTCTGAATTATACCAGCGAATTCTAAAGGAAAATGTCAGGACATCTGTCCATGAACTGAATCTCAAGAGAAGGTGGGTCATGCAGCACGACAACGACCCTAAGCACACAAGTCGTTCTACAAAGAATGATTAAAGAAGAATAAAGTTAATGTTTTGGAATGGCCAAGTCAAAGTCCTGACCTTAATCCAATCAAAATGTTGTGGAGGGATTTGAAGCGAGCAGTTCATGTGAAGAAACCCCCCAACATCCCAGAGTTGAAGCTGTTCTGTACGGAGGAATGGGCTAAAATTCCTCCAAGCCGGTATGCAGGACTGATCAACAGTTACTGGCAATGTTTAGTTGCAGTTATTGCTGCACAAGGGGGTCACACCAGATACTGAAAGCAAAGGTTCACATACTTTTGCCACTTACAGATATGTAATATTGGATCATTTCCCTCAATAAATAAATGATCAAGTATAATATTTTTGTCTCATTTGTTTAACTGGGTTCTCTTTATCTACTTTTAGAACTTGTGTGAAAATCTGATGATGTTTTAGGTCACATTTATGTGGAAATATAGAAAATTCTAAAGGGTTCACAAACATTCAAGCACCACTGTGTGTATATATATATATATATATATATATATATATATATATATATATATATATATATATATATATATATATATATAATTTATTTATAATAATAATAATAATAATGTCATTTTTTTAAATCAGCCGTCCACCAATTTATCTATTTAAACACTGCACTTTAACAAATTAATTTGCGATTATTTTTTATTTTATTTATTTGTGCATTTGTTTGTGGGTGGGGTTGGTCATTGGTCATTTATTTTAGCTGATCCACAATCTGTGCTAATAGAATATCCACATTAAGGATATGTAGAAATGTGTGAATTCAAAATAATAATTAAGTATAATTAAGTTTCCGCATTCGCGCTACAGTTGTTGACAATTTCTATGCTTTGGACATTCTACACATCATATTCTACGCCTTATGTTCGTGGCTGATGCATTACACTGTCTGTAAAAATACTAGTCTCCATGCATATATATTTTTTCTCTCTCTTGTCGAGTCTAGTTACGTACCTGAAATAAGTTTACAACATTTTTAAAGTACACGACATTTTACCTTTCATGGTACTTAAAAGGTACAAACAATACCTTTGTGGGCTCCACCACGGTGAAAAGCATTACTTTTCAAATTGTTGGCTACCATTTGATGTGGTCATAACATTTTTGTGTTCAGAAGATAAAGAAAAGATCATCATTCACACCAAACTTTGTCAATCAGATAAATAAATATCACAAAACACCTCTTTCCGGTCATTTTTGTGTCAAATTCTTTTGATATTTGACTTAATTTTGCTTGTTTCTTGCTCTGTTTTTCCTCACAGCTAAAATGGATTACGAGTATGATCTTTACCAACCATTTGATTTCAACGACACAGAAACTCCGTGTACCAGTTCACAAAACTGTACGCTCTTTGAAAATTATGAGATGTCTGTGATCAGCTGGCGTCACTGGTTTGCGCTGACCTGCTATGGAATCGTCTTCTTATTGGGTGTCCCTGGGAACAGTCTGGTTGTCTGGGTGACGGCATTCAGGATGCCCTCTTCAGTTAATGCCCAGTGGTTTCTGAATCTGGCCTTGGCTGACCTGCTGTGCTGTTTATCCTTGCCCCTGCTCATGGTACCACTGGCTCAAGATCAGCACTGGCCCTTTGGTCCAGTGGCCTGCAAGATATTATACAGCATACTGTACATGTTCATGTACTGCAGTGTGCTGATATTAACGTGCATCAGTCTGGACCGCTGGCTCCTAGTGACTCGTCCTGCTTGGTGCCAGAATTGGAGGCAGCCACGCTTGACTCGCTGGGTCTGTCTGGGTACCTGGGGGCTGGCATTCATTGGCACAATTCCCCAGTTCATCTCCATGCAAGAGGAGACATTTGGGACGAAGATACAGTGTCATGGCATTTACTCAAACCTGCTGCATGCCTGGGCCATGGTTGTGATCCGCTTCCTGCTTGGTTTTCTGATTCCGTTCCTGATAATCACTATCAGCCATTGGGTAGTGTACCAAAGGGCACACAAAAAGTCAAAACACAGGCAAAACGAGAGGTCATCACGGACCGTGCGTGTCATCCTAGCCATAGTGATCACCTTCTTCCTGTGCTGGATTCCTTTGCATGTCGTGGACATTGTTACAGTGAGCTTGCCCAAGGCAGTAGGTCAAACAAGGGTAAACCTTCACCTGGCTAATGTACTAACTACCTGCCTGGCCTACTTCAACAGCTGTCTGAACCCACTGCTTTATGTTTGCCTGGGCCGTGGCTTTAGAGAGAGCATGACCAAGACGTTGAAGAGCGTACTCAACTTTGCTTCTGAAGATCCGACTCGAGGAATCAGCGTCACAATGAACACCAAGAGCACCACGGACACGACCCACTGAGCGAACACAGATTTTAATCTCGAGAAATTTTGAGTAGCTAGTAGAAACACACACCCACAGATTGTTTTTTTTTTTAACATCTAAAACCAACCAAGATCCCAACCTTATTTGAAATGTTTGAGCAGTGCAATCTACAGTGAAAGTGCAACCATGAACTGAACTACAGTTGAGTGTGTCACACTGACTCCAGTAACTGTTTCAGTATGTTTGGAATTTTATTTCACTTGGCTGGATCCATTGATTTGAGTGTTACTTTTGGTAATGTCCAGTAAAATCTTTGTGTAATTCATAGTATCATGATATATTTTGCCTTCATGAAGAAATGAAAACAAAACAAGGCAGAATTAATATGTCATGATGTATATATGACAATTTAGTTCATTTAACTAGTTTTTCCTTCTCCATCTACTACTACTACTACTACTAATAATAATAATAATAATAATAATAATAATAATAATAATAATAATAAGCCTAAAAGTTAGAGAAGCGGCTTTGGGACCAAAAGGTCACTGGTTCGATTCTCTAGACCAGCAGGAATGGCTGAAGTGCCCTTGAGCAAGGCACCTAAACCCCAACTGCTCCCCAGGCTGCTCTAGGTATGTTGTATGTCGCTCTGGATAAGAGCGTCTGCTAACTGCCTGTAATGTAATATAAAAAAAGAAGATTTGAATATACACTATGTTGTGATATGTTTTCAAAAAAAGGGACCAGAATTCCATTATATGCTTAATTGTTGGATCATGTTTTATGATCACCCTTCAACACTAGCCATTTAGATATTAATGACATAATTGAAATAATCCATCCATTATCCATAACCGCCTATCCCAGCTGACTATGGGCGAGAGGCGGGGTACACCCTGGACAAGTCGCCAGATCATCACAGGGCTGACACATAGAGACAAACAACCATTCACACCTACGATCAATTTAGAGCCACCAATTAGCCTAACCTGCATGTCTTTGGACTGTGCAGGAAACCGGAGGAAACCCACACAGACACGGGGAAAACATGCAAACTCCACACAGAAAGGCCCCCGTCGGCCACTGGGCTCGAACCCAGAACCTTCTTGCTATGAGGCGACAGCGCTAACCACTACACCATCGTGCCACCATAATTGAAATAATCTCATCTCATCTCATTATCTCTAGCCGCTTTATCCTGTTCTACAGGGTCGCAGGCAAGCTGGAGCCTATCCCAGCTGACTACGGGCAAAAGGCGGGGTACACCCTGGACAAGTCGCCAGGTCATCACAGGGCTGACACATAGACACAGACAACCATTCACACTCACATTCACACCTACAGTCAATTTAGAGTCACCAGTTAACCTAACCTGCATGTCTTTGGACTGTGGGGGAAACCAGAGCACCCGGAGGAAACCCACGCGGACACGGGGAGAACATGCAAACTCCACACAGAAAGGCCCCCGCCGGCCACTGGGCTCGAACCCAGAACCTTCTTGCTATGAGGCGACAGCACTAACCACTACACCACCATGCCACCATAATTGAAATATCATCATACTTAAATGAATAGTCACTCAGTTATAGTTTAGTTTTACTGTAACATCACACAAATTAACACTTTTGCAGCCTCTTGTTCAGTCTTTCCTGCATAATTTATTCAGCTCAATTCAGTACATTTAATCATAAAGGTTCAGGAATGTATATCTGAGAGCTGAACCTGGCCAAACCTCACCTCTCAGACTGGTTTGAGCTGGATTTCTTACCCACTTTACTGCTTTAAATGTGAGAACATATTTTACAACAAGTGTTAAAATTGCAAAACGACAAATCAGCATGCAGGATGTTGAGCAAATGTTACGGTACATTTTCACTGTCTTGGAACTTGGCCATTTCTTCGACCCAGAAACATCATCGAAGTTCAAGTTTTAGCTTTATAAATGAGTCAAAGCTCCCAGCACACGCAGTGAAATCACAAATTTAAAAAAAATGTTATTAAGTAGAGGGTTTAATATTATTTCTAGTGCAACTGATTATGACAGTTATAGATTTAAAAAAAAAGTGCCTTGTGCAGCAGTTTCATGAAATGTTGAAATAAACGTGCGAAATTGCTCAGCGGTTTGGAAAATCAGGAGTTCTGTACAAACAACAACGGCTCTTTTTCTTTTTTTTTTTGCAAAAGAGGTGACCCAAGCAGGAGACTAAAACATACAACATTTGATAATAATAATAATAATAATAATAATAATAATAATAATATTTTTTTTGTGTGTGTTAATGTACTCTGAGATTCAATGAACTCATAATTTTAAGGCAACCTGGTTACTCACTTTTTTAAATTAAAACAACAAATCTTTTCTTTTTTTAACTAAAACTACTTCATTCGTGTGTGTGTGTGTGTGTGTGTGTGTGTGTGTGTGTGTGTGTGTGTGTGTGTGTGTGATCTCAGTAAATAGACGAGCATGCATGTGAGTTTAGTTAAAAAATATAAAATAAGGTCCTTGGACAACTGTAAACGAATATAAAATTCAGTTATTAGTTAATGATCTGGCTTTTTTGTGCTTGAGCTGATAAGTTAACAACTAAACCACAAACAGAACATGTTTTTAAAAAAAGAAAATATTTTTTTCTTTGTGCGTGTTAAGCAACTTGTCAGTATTAGATACAGATCTGAATTTTATATAGACCTGAAACTTGAAATGTGGAAGTAAAACTGTTTTATCAGCCTTTCTGTTCATCTTATGGATATAATGTTCCTCAACTGAACATTTCTTTTGTACAAATATTTTTATTTTTCTACCATAAAAACTAATAAAATTGATCTTTTTTATTAATCTATATGCCTGTGTGTTTATATGTTAATATTATTTGTGTCATTTATATGGAATGTCAGTAATTAACATACAGTACAAAAATATCAATATATGGGCTGAGAGTATTTGTATGTCTTTCATATATCTCGGTACTAAAATGGCTTGCATAAGTATTCACCCCCTTGAACTTTTTCTATATTTACGTTATGTTTTTGCCTCCATTTGTTTGTTTGTTCCCAACGTGACTCAAAAAGTAGTGAACAGATTTTGATGAAATTTGTATGAAAGGTGAGCCATGGGCCAAGGAACCATTGATTAGATGGTTCAAACTCTGTCTGTCCCTCTGAGTTACATGTCAATCCTGAGACACCAGGAAGATGCTGACCTCTTCTGCTCCTCGGACCTGCCTGATCCATCCTGATGCCCTACGTCTGGCTGGAGCCTCATCACATCGCTCCTGTGGAGGACGGCCCCATATGGACAGTCGAAAGTCGCACTTGGAAGACGCTCTAGACACTTACAGTAATGCTTTTATGGCTGAGGACTGCAGTTGACTTTGCTTTAGGACTGCAGTTGTCATGAACAGTTTTGCACTCAAGTTTCCATCAATTAACAGTTTATAACTTCAACAAAACAGACTTCATGTTAAAACTATAATGAATTTTTTGGTTACACAGTTATACTTTGTGACTATATAGGACACTTATCGAAGCAAGTTATTTATAACCATATTGTCTGTTATCACCCAAATGAGGATGGGTTCCCTTTTGAGTCTGGTTCCTCTCAAGGTTTCTTCCTTGTGCCATCTGAGGGAGTTTTCCCTCGCCACCGTCGCCACAGGCTTGCTCATTGGGGATAGATTGGGGATAAAATTAACTCATTTTTTAAAGTCTTTAATTCTCTGTAAAGCTGCTTTGTGACAATGTCTATTGTTCAAAGTGCTATAAAAATAAACCTGACTAGATTTTGATGTAAATCTGCATACAGTGGGGCAAAAAAGTATTTAGTCAGCCACCAATTGTGCAAGTTCTCCCACTTAAAAAGATGAGAGAGGCCTGTAATTTTCATCATAGGTACACTTCAACTATGAGAGACAGAATGGGGGGAAAGAATCCAGGAAATCACATTGTAGGATTTTTAATGAATTAATTGGTAAATTCCTCGGTAAAATAAGTATTTGGTCACCTACAAACAAGCAAGATTTCTGGCTCTCACAGACCTGTAACAACTTCTTTAAGAGGCTCCTCTGTCCTCCACTCGTTACCTGTATTAATGGCACCTGTTTGAACTCGTTATCAGTATAAAAGACACCTGTCCACAACCTCAAACAGTCACACTCCAAACTCCACTATGGCCAAAACCAAAGAGCTGTCAAAGGACACCAGAAACAAAATTGTAGACCTGCACCAGGCTGGGAAGATTGAATCTGCAATAGGTAAGCAGCTTGGTGTGAAGAAATCAACTGTGGGAGCAATTATTAGAAAATGGAAGACATACAAGACCACTGATAATCTCCCTCGATCTGGGGCTCCACGCAAGATCTCACCCTGTGGGGTCAAAATGATCACAAGAACGGTGAGCAAAAATCCCAGAACCACACGGGGGGGCTAGTGAATAACCTGCAGAGATCTGGGACCAAAGTAACAAAGGCTACCATCAGTAACACACTACGCCGCCAAGGACTCAAATCCTGCAGTGCCAGACGTGTCCCCCTGCTTAAGCCAGTACATGTCCAGGCCCGTCTGAAGTTTGCTAGAGAGCATTTGGATGATCCAGAAGAGGATTGGGAGAATGTCATATGGTCAGATGAAACCAAAATAGAACTTTTTGGTAAAAACTCAACTTGTCATGTTTGGAGGAGAAAGAATGCTGAGTTGCATCCAAAGAACACCATACCTACTGTGAAGCATGGGGGTGGAAACATCATGCTTTGGGGCTGTTTTTCTGCAAAGGGACCAGGACGACTGATCCGTGTAAAGGAAAGAATGAATGGGGCCATGTATCGTGAGATTTTGAGTGAAAACCTCCTTCCATCAGCAAGGGCATTGAAGATGAAACATGGCTGGGTCTTTCAGCATGACAATGATCCCAAACACACCGCCCGGGCAACAAAGGAGTGGCTTCGTAAGAAGCATTTCAAGGTCCTGGAGTGGCCTAGCCAGTCTCCAGATCTCAACCCCATAGAAAATCTTTGGAGGGAGTTGAAAGTCCGTGTTGCCCAGCGACAGCCCCAAAACATGACTGCTCTAGAGGAGATCTGCATGGAGGAATGGGCCAAAATACCAGCAACAGTGTGTGAAAACCTTGTGAAGACTTACAGAAAACATTTGACCTCTGTCATTGCCAACAAAGGGTATATAACAAAGTATTGAGATGAACTTTTGTTATTGACCAAATACTTATTTTCCACCATAATTTGCAAATAAATTCTTTAAAAATCAGACAATGTGATTTTCTGGATTTTTTTTCTCATTTTGTCTCTTATAGTTGAGGTGTACCTATGATGAAAATTACAGGCCTCTTTCATCTTTTTAAGTGGGAGAACTTGCACAATTGGTGACTGACTAAATACTTTTTTGCCCCACTGTATGTCTGTGGATCCAGCATTTGTTTTGTCTTTTCCCAATATAACTCAAAGTGGTGAACAGATTTGGGTGAAATTTGGTGTACAGCTTTAGTATTATCCTCAGTTCCAGAGATTTGATTTTGGTATTGATAATACTGTATGTGGCTTGGCAGAGGTATACACTCTACCAAGTGTCCTTCTAGTTTGTCGTGTTACAAGCTGGAACTGAAATACACTTAAGTGGGAATATATACAGTTATCGCCTATAATATTAACTGAGGTGAAAATATCGATATGTAATTTGCAGGATTATTTACAAATAACAAATATATAATTGTATGATTGCATAAATATTCACTCTTTTTGATGCTGAATTAGTTGTGGTGCCTCTTTGACTAATCCCCTCTTCACCCGCTCACTGACTTTTGGTGACCATCCTCAACCAGGCAGAATCTGTTTGTTAATTATGGATTTAATGGGATCTGCAAGATGGTCAAAGTTTGGGGTAATTTTACAACCAAATCCAGATTGATACTTGACTAGAACTTTGTCCTAGGCTTGTTTTGATAGCTCCTTGTTCTCTTGATGCTGGTTAAAATAATAATCTCATCTCATTATCTCTAGCCGCTTTATCCTGTTCTACAGGGTCGCAGGCAAGCTGGAACCTATCCCAGCTGACTACGGGCGAAAGGCGGGGTACACCCTGGACAAGTCGCCAGGTCATCACAGGGCTGACACATAGACACAGACAACCATTCACACTCACATTCACACCTACGGTCAATTTAGAGTCACCAGTTAACCTAACCTGCATGTCTTTGGACTGTGGGGGAAACCGGAGCACCCAGAGGAAACCCACGTGGACACGGGGAGAACATGCAAACTCCGCACAGAATGGTCCTCGCCGGCCACGGGGCTCAAACCTGGAGCTTCTTGCTGTGAGGCGACAGCACTAACCACTACACCACTGTGCCGCCTAAAATAATAATAATAATAATAATAATAATAATAAATAAAAATAGAGCCTTCCTGGAACAGGTGTATTTATAATGAGATCACACGACACTAACTGAGTGGTTAGCACTGTCGCCTCACAGCAGGAAGGTCCTGGGTTCGAGCCCAGTGGCCGGCGAGGGCCTTTCTGTGTGGAGTTTGCATGTTCTCTCTGTGTCCGCGTGGGTTTCCTCCGGGTGCTCCGGTTTCCCCCACAGTCCAAAGACATGCAGGTTAGGTTAACTGGTGGCTCTAAATTGACCGTAGGTGTGAGTGTGAGTGTGAATGGTTGTCTGTGTCTATGTGTCAGCCCTGTGATGACCTGGCGACTTGTCCAGGGTGTACCCCGCCTTTCGCCCGTAGTCAGCTGGGATAGGCTCCAGCTTGCCTGCAACCCTGTAGGACAGGATAAGTGGCTACAGATAATGGATGGATGACACTAACTGCACATAGGTGAACTCCATTCATATAATTCGGACTTCTAATGGTGACTGGTGCTGTGTCCGAAATCACTCCCTATTCACTATCTAGGGAATTCTATATAGAGGACTATATAGTGAGCTCATTGGTAAAATAAATAAAAATAAATAAATTAAAAAAAAACACACTTTTGGACACTGCTCCGCCACGCCGTTATTTATGTCATTACTGTTGCACAGTTAAAACATGCCAGATCAGTCGGCTGGTGGGTTTTCAAAATAATAAATGTGTGCATGTATTTTTGTGATAAATCCATATTATACTGAGCGTATTTCCCACATTAATCAATACAAAGTACTTTGTGTCTGCTGCATCTTTCAGTACTTTTGAATCAAGATCTTTTAAATCCTTTCTTTCTTCTTCACCGCTGCCTTTTATTAAATCAAATTTCACGTTTTTGATTAATTCCTCACTCTGCACTCTAACTTTTATCTCTCTTATTCTATTTTAGCTTTTTTCTATTCTCTTACTATTTTTAATTGTACTTGAACATCCATTTATAATGTGTTTCTTCCTCCTTCCATCCACCCCAATACACTTGTTTTTTCTTTCACCGCGACCGCAATGCATGATCAGAGGCGATTCTAGGGTCTGGTGGGGCCCCAAGCAGAAATCCCCCCCCCCCCATCCCACCCCACACAACAGAAATTCACTAGGACAAACTCTTTATTTTAATAAAACATCAACAAATTCTAAGCAATATAGTTTTTTTATTTCACAAGTTACAAATTGTGAAGTTACGAACACATGCAGTTCAATAAATCAACAACAAATTGTGAACAGTAATGTTTTTTTTTATTTCACACGCTACAAAAAGTGAAGTTACAAAAAGTTACAAATCCATTACATTGATTTAATATTTCCATATTATTTTAACAATTCTTCAAAAACACAGTTCATTGTTTATTGTAGACTAAAACCAATGGAATAGTTTAGTTTACACAAATGATTTGACACTGCAAAATCTGCACTGGTTGATTGCTGAAAAAATACTTGGTTTATGCAGAAATGCAGTTGCAGCTACAAATAAATACATGAATAAATAAAGCCAGACGAGTGGCCTGTCATAGATTGCCTGATGACAGCTTTCATCTCAGCTTTCACCTCTTCAAACCACTAGAGTGTCCAATAACATGCCAAATTTCAAAACAATACATGCATTAAATTTTCCGGTTTGAAAATATTCGAGTGTCTTCCTCTAGCTGCGTTGGTCCCAGCCTGATAACGATGGTGGTAGTTATTTATCTGCTGCTAGGGCTGACCAATCACACTGTATGGGCATGCATGGCACACCGTGCGGTCTGTTGGAGAGCCAACAGAGTCGCATCTTGTCACCAGTCAAGGCAGGCAGCTGCTTGGGGCCCCTGATCCACTAGGTGGCGAAAGAGAGTCGAGATTTGACACTTGCGTTTTGAAAAGTCATTGTGCGTATTAACCTGCAAATGGAAAATTGTGCCTGTCGTACATAAACCAGCTATTCTTCTAATTACGACGTCAAGAAGAAAATGAAGAGGAGCTATCCACCCGGGAATGTAAAAAGAAAAAAGAGGAAGAGGAGAGAAGAAAGCAAGACAGTGGTAAGTTAGTCGAAATAATAATGAATGATGTAGTGCTATATAATGGTGCTAGTCTAGTTTCACTCGCGTTAGCATGGCCATACTTTTCTTTTGTTGATTTTATTGACTGTACTACAGTCACTGCCTGGTTTAATTTGACAGCAAAGTTAGTTAACTTAAGTTGGCTCTCCAACAGACCGCACGGTGTGCCATGCATGCCCATACAGTGTGATTGGTCAGCCCTAGCAGCAGATAAATAACTACCACTGTCGCTATCAGGCTGGGACCAACGCAGCTAGAGGAAGACACTCGAATATTTTCAAACCGGAAAATTTAATGCATGTATTGTTTTGAAATTTGGCATGTTATTGGACACTCTAGTGGTTTGAAGAGGTGAAAGCTGAGATGAAAGCTGTCATCAGGCAATCTATGACAGGCCACTCGTCTGGCTTTATTTATTCATGTATTTATTTGTAGCTGCAACTGCATTTCTGCATAAACCAAGTATTTTTTCAGCAATCAACCAGTGCAGATTTTGCAGTGTCAAATCATTTGTGTAAACTAAACTATTCCATTGGTTTTATTCTACAATAAACAATGAACTGTGTTTTTGAAGAATTGTTAAAATAATATGGAAATATTAAATCAATGTAATGGATTTGTAACTTTTTGTAACTTCACTTTTTGTAGCGTGTGAAATAAAAAACCATTACTGTTCACAATTTGTTGTTGATTTATTGAACTGCATGTGTTCGTAACTTCACAATTTGTAACTTGTGAAATAAAAAAAACTATATTGCTTAGAATTTGTTGATGTTTTATTAAAATAAAGAGTTTGTCCTAGTGAATTTCTGTTGTGTGGGGTGGGATTTCTGCTTGGGGCCCCACCAGACCCTAGAATCGCCTCTGAGAGCCAACTTAAGTTAACTAACTTTGCTGTCAAATTAAACCAGGCAGTGACTGTAGTACAGTCATTAAAATCAACAAAAGAAAAGTATGGCCATGCTAACGCGAGTGAAACTAGACTAGCACCATTATATAGCACTACATCATTCATTATTATTTCGACTGACTTACCACTGTCTTGCTTTCTTCTCTCCTCTTCCTCTTTTTTCTTTTTACATTCCCGGGTGGATAGCTCCTCTTCATTTTCTTCTTGATGTCGTAATTAGAAGAATAGCTGGTTTATGTACGACAGGCACAATTTTCCATTTGCAGGTTAATACGCGCAATGACTTTTCAAAACGCGGCACGGTGGTGTAGTGGTTAGCGCTGTCGCCTCACAGCAAGAAGGTCCTGGGTTCGAGCCCCGGGGCCGGCGAGGGCCTTTCTGTGCGGAGTTTGCATGTTCTCCCCGTGTCCACGTGGGTTTCCTCCGGGTGCTCCGGTTTCCCCCACAGTCCAAAGACATGCAGGTTAGGTTAACTGGTGACTCTAAATTGACCGTAGGTGTGAATGTGAGTGTGAATGGTTGTCTGTGTCTATGTGTCAGCCCTGTGATGACCTGGCGACTTGTCCAGGGTGTACCCCGCCTTTCGCCCGTAGTCAGCTGGGATAGGCTCCAGCTTGCCTGCGACCCTGTAGAAGGATAAAGCGGCTAGAGATAATGAGATGAGATGAGATGAGGTTAATACGCGCAATGACTTTTCAAAACGCGGCACGGTGGTGTAGTGGTTAGCGCTGTCGCCTCACAGCAAGAAGGTCCTGGGTTCGAGCCCCGGGGCCGGCGAGGGCCTTTCTGTGCGGAGTTTGCATGTTCTCCCCGTGTCCACGTGGGTTTCCTCCGGGTGCTCCGGTTTCCCCCACAGTCCAAAGACATGCAGGTTAGGTTAACTGGTGACTCTAAATTGACCGTAGGTGTGAATGTGAGTGTGAATGGTTGTCTGTGTCTATGTGTCAGCCCTGTGATGACCTGGCAACTTGTCCAGGGTGTACCCCGCCTTTCGCCCGTAGTCAGCTGGGATAGGCTCCAGCTTGCCTGCGACCCTGTAGAAGGATAAAGCGGCTAGAGATAATGAGATGAGATGAGACTTTTCAAAACGCAAGTGTCAAATCTCGACTCTCTTTCGCCACCTAGTGGATCAGGGGCCCCAAGCAGCTGCCTGCCTTGACTGGTGACAAGATGCGCCTCTGTGCATGATGGTATATATAATGCTTGGTTAGTGACCATCGATTGTACACAACTTTTCATGATGCATTGTGGGATACTTTGAGTGCACTATATAGGGTGTAATAATTCTCATTACACTTTTGGACAACACTACAAAATGGCAAACTCACCAGTGGCGGTTCTAGACCAAAATTACTAGGGGGGCCGAGGTGGGGCCAGTGTTTTTTCAGGGGGGCACATATGGGCAAATCATGGCAATATTTAAGCGTTCAAAATGTTTTGTTTAGTTTATTTAAAACCAAAACAAAATACATTGAGCATAAATACAATGAGATAAACATTCTGTCTCAATAGCCTAAACATAAAATAAATTGTGCTCAGTAAATCTTAAAACCATGTTTCTCTTTTTTGTAAAATAAGATTTCTATTTTTGCATACAATGAACCTTTTCTTCAGACGTGGCTGCACTGGAGTGTTGTCCAAGCACTTGCTGATATCTGGAGAAAGATGAATACAGTAAATATGAGAGTGTGACTGAGAACAACATTTATTTATCTCATTATCTCTCTAGCCGCTTTATCCTTCTACAGGGTCGCAGGCAAGCTGGAGCCTATCCCAGCTGACTACGGGCGAAAGGCGGGGTACACCCTGGACAAGTCGCCAGGTCATCACAGGGACATTTATTTATCATTATTCATTTATTAATTTATTATTATATCTATTATTTGTATTTTATATTTATTAATTATTATTCAGACTTCTCCTTTCCATGATGATAGCCTACAGTAGGTCTATACTAAAAAGTAAACGGAGAGGAATGTAGCCTCTACATATCAAAAGGCCATTAAAGTTTTACAAGAAGGTTAAACACTGTCGGTTATTTTACCCATTTCCCAAAAATATTAAGTTAGGCTACTTATTGCTGTGCAACGCACTTTTAAGAAAGCGCAATAAAACGGATTTATTATTGTAGTGAACAACAACAGTAAAACATGGATATGTGCAAACACTGACGTTACGAAATTGAATAATTTTCCCTACCTTCGCCTCTTTGCAGTAGCCTAGTCCTTGCAGGGCTGCAGCTGTTATCTCTCACGTCTGAAGTTTACAATTCGCGCTGCTGCGGGTCTTTCTGCTGCAGGTAACAGTGTGCGTGCAGCACTTTAAGGAGTCCGTGTAGAACACTCCGTCATGTCAGTTCCGATCTTCGAGCCAGCGCACGTCAAAATTAATAAATCTTGTTACCTGTTCAGCACAGGGGCCACAACAGGGGCCAGGAGCAATTTTACAGGGGCACTGGCCCCCCCGGCCCCCGTTTAAAACCGCCTATGAAACTCACTATATAGTCCACTATATAGTGAGTGATTTTGGACACAGCAACGGTTTCACAGTAATGAGGGTGAATATTTATGCAATCATATCTTTTGCATTTTGTATTTCAGCAACAACAGCTGCCACCCATTATAAATACTTATGACACAATCACGCTTTGTTTATGACGTGCGCTGCCCATGAGCGTTGACTTGTGGCTAAAAAGTACTGTTATTGTTTTCTATATTGTCTATTTTACTCAATGAGAATTCTAGAGCTGAAAAGACATAAAAACAAACGTTTGGGGAGTATTTCATCCCATTTCAAGTAGTGGTTATAAAGACCTTTATATTTTATATTTTTTGAGGGGAGTATGACATGATTTACGCTCAAGAATGCAGTTTGCACAAAGTTAAAAAGATGGATAAAACCTTCTCTTGTTCATTTTCTACATTCAATTTATACTTCAGCAAAACTAATGAGACAAACCAGATCTATGGACACCAGATTAGCTTTGGATAACTGATTAAAATCAGGTAAAAGGGAGATGATGTACATTTAATTTTTGCGCATATTATACATTTTTTTTGGTCTATTTAATTTGTACTCAAAATGTTTTTTTATATTTTTTAAGACTATTTTTTAAGACTATTTTTTCCACTATTTTATTTATTCTTTTATTAATCTTTCCATTATTCTGTACCATTTCATTTTATGACATTCACTTGGTATTTTTCCCCCAAACCACAGAATTCTTTGGTTTGTCCTTTCATGGAGATTCTTTGTCAAACAGAAATGTAATTTTTCACAAAAAAAAGTTTCAAGTTCTAGTAAAGACAGAATGTGCTGTGTAATCTCGATCCAACATCACATCGATCCTGACAAATGAGTTTTATTAGAAAGAAAATCAAGAATTTTTTTTTTTTGTCATTTTGGTATAACCTACCATAACTCTATTTACTGTGTGGATTTTCTATGTGAATGTTTCAGCACAAGTAGATTTTACAGTATACTGAGAATAAGTCAGTAAACAGAAGATTTCATATTTCAGGTGAGAAAACAGTGGCGGCTCCAGAGATTTTTCCTTAGGGTGGCAAAGGAGGGGCATAGGTTCCAGGAGGGGGGCATAGGTTGTCGATGCAGCAGTTTATGCAAATCGTAGAAATCATTTTTACTTATGCTCAAGAAAGACACAATCAAGTAATCCCGGGTGCGATTTGCTGGGGGGGATCATCCTCCCCCCTCTGGTTTTTATCTCTGCTGAAAAAAAATCCTCGGGGACAACCCCGTCAATAAAACAAACAAACCAAAAAAAAAAGTTGACATGACAGGCATGTTGTGACACAGTTTTCTATGGTCTACATTGCACTCACTTTCAAAATCAAATCAAATCAAGTTTATTTGTATAGCGCTTTTAACAATAAACATTGTCGCAAAGCAGCTTTACAGAATTTGAATGACTTAAAACATGAGCTAATTTTATCCCTAATCTATCCCCAATGAGCAAGCCTGTGGCGACGGTGGCAAGGAAAAACTCCCTCAGACGACATGAGGAAGAAACCTCGAGAGGAACCAGACTCAAAAGGGAACCCATCCTCATTTGGGCAACAACAGACAGCCTGACTATAATATTAACAGTTTTAACAGGTATAACCCTCAACTGTCCTCATGGGGCCGTCCTTCACAGGAGCGGGGCGATAAAACTCCGAACAGACACAGGGCACCAGGATGGATCAAGCAGGTCCGAGGGGCAGAAGAGGCCAGCATCTCAATCCCAGGATCAACATGTAACTCAGAGGGACAGATTGGGGGGGGGGGGAGAGAGAGAGAAAGAAAACACGTTGTTAGGTATGCCCTAAAAATGACAAGTATTAAATCTGTGTGGTAGGCTCGCAGAGACGAGAGTCTTTACATCAGGCATAACACAACAATGGCATGTTAATATGGTAAAATATATCATGACCTGCTCTGGCTGGATGCTTGATTGGGTGATGGGAGCACACTCCTCAGCAATGATGAGATGCAGATGGGACCCTTAGGGCTGGCCAAGACAATTCAGTTACATTTCACCGGGTCTTGGACATGCGACAGAATGTCTGACGGCCGATTCCCTGCAGGCTACGATAGCCAGTCGAGGTCTCCACCCTCTCCACCAAAAGATTTCCTGTTGACTCCATGTAACTCAGAGGGACAGATTTGGGTGGGGGGGGGGGGGGGGAAGAAAACACAGGTTGTTAGGTATGCCCAATGTCACCTGAATAAGTAGGAACAGTATACATATTGCACCGAGTACAAGCAGGGACTCCGGCAACTAACTATGACAGCATAACTAAAAGGAGAGAGCCAGAAGGTAACACAGGCATGAGGGAGCCCCGGGACATAAAGCAGCCAGCCACTACACCGTCAACAAACTCGAGTGAGCAAGCGAGTGGGGACTGACAGCATCCATACATCCCAGTTTACCAAAACACTCTATGTCTGAGGACCCTCCAGATCTACACCTTTACCCCATAAACACCATTAACAAAAGGCTTGACTAAACAGATATGTTTTCAGCCTAGACTTAAATGCTGAGACTGTGTCTGACTCCCGAACATTACTTGGAAGGCTGTTCCATAACAGTGGGGCTTTGTAAGAAAAGGCTCTGCCCCCTGATGTAGCCTTCACTATACGAGGTACCAGCAGATAGCCTGCACCTTTTGATCCAAGTAGGCGTGGCGGGTCATAGAGGAGCAGAAGTTCACTCAGGTACTGTGGTGCGAGACCATTTAGTGCTTTAAAGGTCAATAGTAGTATTTTATAATCAATACAAAATGACCCGAAAGTGGCAAAAATGACCCGAAGTGGCAGCTTTGATGTTCACGAACGTCCCCAGCAAATAGATACATTGTAGATAATAACAATATCTTTGCGTTCTATGCAGGGATGCAAACAGCGCGCCTTTTGGCGGATGCCGCCTTTTTCACGGACAATTTTGTTTTTAGGGGGGACGTTGGAGTGTCTGATTATAATTTCAAAGTAAATTCTGTATTAAAATTACTAAATAAGCAAATCCGTTACAGTCCATGAAACAGGAAGTATAAGGATGAGAAAAAAACAGTTTAAATCGGAAAGCTGCGCACAATGTGAACTGCGCCATCAGAGCAAACTGTTCATTTAGTATTCATGTATTTTAGTGATTTTCGAGTCACTGTCCATTTAATCTGGAGGGAGAGAAACATCACAGCAACGCGACAAGCAATGCGAACTTTGTTGTGTTAGTGTTCGTGTATTTAGTCAGAGAGATAGGAAGATAAATTTACTATCTCTGGTTTAGTGTTCGTTTTCATTTAGTGTTATTCATTTGATATCATCGGATGTTATTGAGCTGTTAGCCTATTGTTACCTTAATTTTGTGATGTTTCATGATTAAAAAAAAAACATCCCCCCTTCTGTTTTTTTGACAAATCGCACCCTGAAGTCATCTTGTCAAATATGTATTGAGCTATTGTACCATCAAAGAAAATGGATTCAACCATCTAAACTATCTTTTCTGAAAGTATAACCCAAGCAATGAATGGAACTATTCTGCCCTAGCGATGTATCAAAAAATAGACAGATAGCGAACGGTTTAGATTGTGGATCTTTACTGAAGACTTCAAACTTATACAGATGTGTTCATCCTCGATTTCCGTAAAACTAAAAGAAACAAATTAAGTATATCACTAAACTGAATAGGGCAGCACGGTGGTGTAGTGGTTAGCGCTGTTGCCTCACAGCAAGAAGGTCCGGGTTCAAGCCCCGGGGCCGGCGAGGGCCTTTCTGTGAGGAGTTTGCATGTTCTCCCCGTGTCCGCGTGGGTTTCCTCCGGGTGCTCTGGTTTCCCCCACAGTCCAAAGACATGCAGGTTAGGTTAACTGGTGACTCTAAATTGACCGTAGGTGTGAATGTGAGTGTGAATGGTTGTCTGTGTCTATGTGTCAGCCCTGTGATGACCTGGTGACTTGTCCAGGGTGTACCCCGCCTTTCGCCCGTAGTCAGCTGGGATAGGCTCCAGCTTGCCTGCGACCCTGTAGAAGGATAAAGCGGCTAGAGATAATGAGATGAGATGAGACTAAACTAAATAGCACACAGGTGAAAACACGAGCTAGGCTGACCTGTTAGTAATGCTAACACACAACACACAAGTTGTTTACTTTCTAAAGCTTATCACTTTACAAAACTATTAGCTTTCATTTCGTTGCCTAGCATACACAGAAAGTAAAACATAACTTATAGGTATAGCTACTACCGGAACTTAGCGAGACAGCACTCCATACATCCAACCAATGACTGTATAGTCTACTGCATCCAACAAAAAACTAACGTTTTAGAAAAACTAACGTCTCTGATTGTAATAAAAATATTGATAATAAAGATAGCTGGGCTAAAAGAATAATTGAGTACCACAATGCATTTAACATAGAAAGGACAAGACCGTGTTCTATCAGGTGAAAACAATTTGACCAACCTCTTTGCTCCAGCACGTTGCCTCATCAGAAGTCGAACATTCAGAAGAATCATAACAGAAGAACGTCTCTCTCTGGGTGAAACCATTTCAAAATTCCAGGGGTGGGGTGGGGTGTGAAATAACGTAAATAACGGTAGGTAGAGATTAGATGAGGGCTTAGTATCTCTGTAGATAGATAATTGAATTTCAAAAATATGTTTTAATAAATAATTATTTTTAAAATAGGGGGGCAACTGTGGTGGCAAGACATATTTTTACAGTGGCAACTGCCACCTTTTGCCACCCCTTAAAACCACACCTGTGAGAAAATACTGAAAATTCAAATGACGTTATAAAAGAATTATATAACAATTAGCCTAAGACAAGTATAAACAAGTGTTGCCAGGCAAAACAAACCTCACCTGGCAGCACTTATTTTATACCTATATATTGATAATGATAATATTTCTCAATCATCAGCTGTTATAGTCCTATGAAAATCCATGACCTTGACTTTGACATTTCAAAGTCATTCAAGGTCAAAGGTCATGGTGGCAACTGAAAACTCATATGGGACTTCTTATATGTTGATAATGGTAAACATCTGGCTATCATGAACCATTTTAAAGTTATAGCCATTTGAAAACCCAAGACCTTCAGTTTGACCTTTCAAGGTCACTCATGGTCAAAGGTCATGGTGCCAAATGAAAACCCATATAGCACTTCCTACAAGTTGATAATGGTAAATATCTGTCTACTGTCAACCGTTTTCAAGTTACAGCCCTCTGAAAATCGGTGACCTTGAGATTGACCTTTCAAGGTCACTCAAGGTCAAATATCATGGTGCCAAATGAAAGGCCATATGGGACTTTCTATATGCTCATAATAGTAAACATCTGTCTGTCGGCAGCTGTTTTTGAGTTATAATGGAAAATGTTATTTTGACCAAAACGTTGACCTTTCCGGTGACCTTGAGCCGATTACCCCCAAAATTTAATCAGGTAATCTACAGACCATTTCCTACCTACCTTGAAAATATGAAGTCAATCGGTCCAAGCATCTAGATGCTAGATTGTTAACAGACAGACACACAAACAAACCGCACTGATTTCAATACCTCGCCCCACTTACTCCGTCATGGGTGAGGTAAAAACTGTGTGCTATTCACTGGCAAGATGTGCAATGAAAGGGCTGTCAATATAAAATGTTTATTATCATCATGCAGTAAGAGAGAATTAAAAACCTTTTCCAAAAATTAAAAAAAGGTGTGTCTAAAATGCAAAGACTAAAGATGCTGGTGTAAAACCAGCAGGCAGGACAATACTTCGTTATGTACAAGACTCTACAATAGAGTGCATTCACAGAAATAGGTATTAAAGCATTCATTAATATACAGATTTTTACAGTTGTTGGAATGGCTATTTCTCACATTGAGGTCGGCAGTGCTATCACAAAACAAGCAAATCACATTCAACTGCTACACTGGGTGGCACCGAGTTCATACTTAAAGAGTAACTTGACCTTGACCTGGACCCTAGGGAGCATGTCTCACACGCTGCCATCCAGCTTCTACCAGCAAATAAATAACATGGAGTATGTACACTCACCGGCCACGTTATTAGGAATACCCATACATCCACCTACTGTTTGATGCAGTTCTGTAATCAGCCGATCCCTTGACAGCAGCACAATGCATCAAGAGCTTCAGTTAATGTTCACAAGGTTCACACATCAGAATGGGGAAAATTATGATCTCAAAGTGTGACTTTCTTTCATTGTGGCATGGGTGTTGGTTTGAGCCAGATGGACTGGTTTGAGTATTTCAGAAACCGCTGATCTCCTGGGGTTTTCACACACAAACAACAGTCTCTAGAGTTTACACAGATAGAATGGTGCGAAAAACCAAAAAAAAAAAATTGAGTAAGTGAATGAGTGACAGTTCTGTGGGTGGAAACAAACGCCTTGTTGATAAGAGAGGTTAGAGGAAAATTGACAGATTTGTTCGATCTTTTTTTGCCAGGAAGGATATAGTAACTCATAGCAATTCTTTACAACCGCAGTGAACAGAAAAGCATCTCAGCATGCAACAGCAGAAGACCACATTGGGTTCCAGTCCTGCAGCCAAGAACAGGGATCTTAGAATCAAGAACAAGTTCCTATTAAAGTGGCCAATGAGTGTATATTGAAGGTCAAAGTTCCACCCCCAGATGGTGTTTGAACACAGGATGTGACAACAGGAAAAAGGCTACTGGAGTTGCTCTTTCGAAACCACATGACACACACACACACACACACACACACACACGGACAGATGTGTTGGAAGCTCGTAAGATTGAAAACAAATTCAGCAAGTACCGGTACATCCATCCCTCTTGGACATTCACAATAAACTTAATTAACAATCAAAATAAACTGGATATTTTTGTTTTGGAGATCTCATGTATGATGATAAACTGGATATGGCTTGTCAATACATATGGATCATCATTACATTCTTTCAAAAAGGAAGTTATGAGAGGAAATATTCTGAATTAACTTGACTTAGGCTACATCCACACGACAACGGCAACGAGATTTAAAAAAAAAATATCACGTCCACATGGGCAACGGATCAGTAAAATATCAGGTACATATGGCAACGCAACGCTTGCTGAAAACGATGCAATACACATGCCACACCTCTAGGTGCGCTGTAAGACGGTCCCATTGGAGACACCACAATAATAGAAGAAGTAAGGACGCATGCGCATAAACTATTATGCGCGAGACTTCATATTAGCCACAAAGTCAGAAAAATCTGTTCGTAAAATTACGTTATAATGACCAAATACAATGAAAAGTATTTTTCCAGTCTCACCTGTGAAAGGTAATCCCATGTGATCTCGTTTGGACGGCAAACCTGTTGGTACAGTTAAACGCAGCACATGAACGAGGCATCTTTATTCTCCGCTTTGACCCATCCAATATGGCGGCGAGGATGACGTATGATTCTACGCGGAAGGCGGCGTCTTTAATGGTCCGGAATAAATTGAATGCTACACGTTGATGGATTAATTTGTTCTTCTACGCCCTTTTTGAGGAATGTATTGTAGGACTTAAACCAACATCTGAAGAGGTGAGATCGCTCGTTTTTTTCCCTATTTTTGCTGGCGGGATTGACTCTCTCTCTCTCTCTCTCACTCTCACTTTGCACCATTACACAATAAATATTCACAGTGAAAATATTTTGTAAGCGCGTTTCATGAACCAAGTTATAGGATTTGTTGACAACTCGCATCGAGTTCGTTACACTTCTACCCGGCGTGAAGCACATGTGGTTGTGACGTCATCGTAAACAAATCCGTTCTACTCATCCAGATGACTTCGCAATGGCGCCATTGCCAGATCTTTCCACTCTGGAACCCGTTCTCAAAAGATTTTGTTTTGGGGCACCCAAAACGCCGGTGCCGTGTGGACGCCAGGCCGAAACGATAAACAATTTTATCAGATTCACCTGAATCCGTTGCCGTGTGGACAGGGCCTTAGTGTGACAGAACAAAAAGGAAAACTGGGGGAAAAGTAGAGCTGGTGATGAATTACCTCCTACTGCCCACTTCAGGCACTTCATAGGAAATGCATGAAAGTATGTCGAAATCTAAAGAACTTTCTAGAAGACACAAAATCCTTCTTACTTCCTGAAGTTAGTATATAACAGTTATTCCACGAAATTGAGTCGTACATGAACTGATAGCCGACGAGGCACGTAGCACTGAGTCGGCTATAAGCTATGTACGACGAGATTGAGTGGAATAACAGTTTTATTCTATCCACATTCACTGGATTTTGAGAAACACAGCATTTTTCCTTCCATTTTTCCCCCCCAAATTCGATAAATAAAAACTGTATACAAAATGTCTGACAAAATCATTTCCGCTTAGAATGTCAACAAATGGGCAAAATGACAGGAGCAGTTTGTGAAAAATGCTATAATAATAATTATTCTTGAAAAATAAAAACGATACTTTCTTACCATCAAATACTTTTCTTCTGTATTTTGTTGTTTTGTTTTTTTTTGGGGGTGGGGTCTTCTTCTTCTTTAGGGTTGTTTTGGTGGTTTGCAAACCAACTGGTGCATTACCACCACCAACTGGGCTGGAGTGTAGAACAGGAGATATCGGGGGGAAACAAAAAACAAACATCTATATTCTTTTAGCTATTTCTGTTTCTTTTAAATACTTGATACCAATTTTTGGGATTTTGTTTTCGAGCAGAGTTTCTATTTCGTCCTTGGTTGGTTCAGCAACATGCTCTGCCATTTTGTTTTTCTCTACTCACGGTATATGAGATGATATCCTAGTAGTAGAGTAGCCAATAAATGCACAAGATTGCTCATATGCAGTGAATGTGGATAGAATAAGTTCAAGATATACACTATACAGAGGCATTGTGTGTTGAGCAACCATTGCAGGTCAAGAGAAATGTTTCTAATAACTTGCAATGTGGTAGCTATCAGTGTCATGCCCATCTTAGGACTGGTGATCCACATTAATTTATCTTCAGTCATTTTATCCTGGACAGGATTCTGGTTAATGTAGTGCTTATCCCAAGAACACTAGAGACAATGTGGGACTACACCCTGCATGGGATGCCAGGCCATGGCAAAGAGGCAATTCATTGCCTATCATGGTTTTCAGAGGGGTAAGAAAACTGGAATATCCATAGGAAATGCATTCAGACATGACATAGTGGCAACAATACGTGCTGCTGTACCGTGACACCCAGGACAGCATTAAATATGTGCGATATCTGCAAATCAGAAATATCAGTTTGGTCTTGATCACTGAAAACAAAAAGTAAAGGTTAAAAACATGTTGAGAACTGCAGTCAAGTCCTTCACCCAGAGAACCAAAGCTGTGTTTATGTGTTGGCAAGTCTCCATACTCAGCCAGCTTTGTAAATACAGAGGATTCCATAACATTCAACTAGGTCAGAATTTGGATTTTATTGAATCCAGCTTTGGGTGCATGGATTCCACTGTCTAAGACCATATACAGTACCATCAAACACTGGAAGCACAGCATATACCACCTGAATCTCTGGTGCCATTTCCAAGACTAGACAGTGGTCATGACCTTTAGTGAGCCTGAGCGGAAACGCAAGATCTTCCTCTTGAGTGCATGTGAGGCTTTGATCCTGACCATGGCAGTAGATGCATTCTGGGAAACAGAAGGCACATATGGGGGCACTTGCTGAGGCCAGACAAGACCCCCACTTTCATCTGAGTCACTTGACCTTGAGCTGGACCCTGGAGAGCATGTCTCACTCAGACTGGAGTCAGATCCATCTCCATCTCCATCAGTTCCTCTGGCATTCATTTCATTCCCAAAGTGATGGTCCTGCTCGGTGTATTTAGAACATGAATGTGGCCTGATTTGAAATGGTAGGCATGTATCTCTCAACAGTCGTTCCTCCGCTCTGAGCACCGTCGCCTTCTCTTCTTGACTGAGGTTTGCTGTGGCGCTCCAGAGTCTCTGACTGGACACATAATCTTCACTGAAGCAATGCATCTCCATATCCCGCCCCAGTGTGTCATATCCGTGCTCTGGTTTGGTGGAGAAACCTTGGAATTGGAAACTGCCTTCTGATCGAGACTGGTTGGTTGTCTTTGCATGCCTTTGCCCAGCTGATGACCAGCTTTCCTCCTGATACAGTCCAGGTAAAGGCAGTTGATGTGCCAGTTCCAGAGATGTAGGTTCCCAGTCTTGTTTGGAAGAATCAGAGGGTAAAGGTGAAGAAACACAGGGACGATGAAGACAATGTGAATCTATATCAGCAATGATGGTGGATGACTCTATGGAGGAGCCTGGATCATTACCAGCCTGTGAGAATCGATCAGCCTCATTTCCCAGATAGTACCCATCTTGCGATGCCTCATCATTGAAGATTTTCCATTCCTGCCACTCTGAATTTTCTGCTTGTTCACAATAGTTTGAAGGATAAGCATGTCGTTCTTGCCAGCAATCAGGATCAGAACTGAGGACTTCTGTAGATGTGGGGGTTTGGTTGAGGCAATAGCGTTGTAGAAGACCCAAAATATAGGTCTCCACACGCATTGCTTGCTGAATGTCTTCTGCGCTGGGGCCTTCATCCAACTCCACAGTGGGACCTTGATGATCACAAGGGATTCCAATGTGGCCACCATCCTCATTTAAATTCGTAACGGGAACCATGTCAGGTCCATTCACGTCATCTCCATTTGGAGTTTGGCCTTTTGACCACAGAGTTCCATTGTCATCATCCTCATCATCTTCACTTCCTTCTGCAATGCCTTCTAAAGGGGGGTAGGGGGCAGAGAATGAACGGGGCAGAAAAGCACGCAAAGGTCGTGCTCTCTGACCCTCCCAGTCTGACATGCAGGCATCTTCTGGGAAAGGGGAAGCAAATTCAGTATCACCATGTATGTATGTATGTATGGATGGATGAATGAATAGATAGATAGAAAGACAGATATGATCATAAGGTTGAAAAACTGGCATTTTTTATGTTAGTGCACAATGCAGTTCTAATATACCTTACAAGGTATTTGAAAGAAACTTTTTGTTCTGATATTATTAAGAAACTAGATTATTCTGACAAATTATTTACACATGTCATATCATATGAATGTTGTGATTTATCAAAATACTTTTTTAGAAATTTCATTTTGAAGGCATATCTGTGATATGATAAAAATAAACAAACAAACCATAGACCATGCAGCTCGACTAAACTTATCTGTATACACATTTAAATATCACCATATAATGGACATTGTTATAAATCTGAGGTACAGTGGTGCTTGAAAGTTTGTGAACCCTTTAGAATTTTCTATATTTCTGCATAAATATGACCTAAAACATCATCAGATTTTCACACAAGTCCTAAAGGTAGATAAAGAGAACCCAGTTAAACAAATGAGACAAAAATATTATACTTTGTCATTTATTTATTGAGGAAAATGATCCAATGTTACATATCTGTGAGTGGCAAAAGTATGTGAACCTCTAGGATTAGCAGTTAATTTGAAGGTGAAATTAGAGTCAGGTGTTTTCAATCAACGGGATGACAATCAGGTGTGAGTGGGCACCCTGTTTTATTTAAAGAACAGGGATCTATCAAAGTCTGATCTTCACAACACATGTTTGTGGAAGTGTATCATGGCACAAACAAAGGAGATTTCTGAGGACCTCAGAAAAAGCGTTGTTGATGCTCATCAGGTTGGAAAGGGTTACAAAACCATCTCTAAAGAGTTTGGACTCCACCAATCCACAGTCAGATTTTGTACAAATGGAGGAAATGCAAGACCATTGTTACCCTCCCCAGGAGTGGTCAACCAACAAACATCACTCCAAGAGCAAGCCGTGTAATAGTCAGCGAAGTCACAAAGGACCCCAGGGTAACTTCTAAACAACTGAAGGCCTCTCTCACATTGGCTAATGTTAATGTTCATCAGTCCACCATCAGGAGAACACTGAACAACAATGGTGTGTATGGCAGGGTTGCACGGAGAAAGCCACTGCTCTCCAAAAAGAACATTGCTGCTCATCTGCAGTTTGTTAAAGATCACGTGGACAAGCCAGAAGGCTATTGGAAAAATGTTTTGGGATGGATGAGACCAAAATAGAACTTTTTGGTTTAAATGAGAAGCGTTATGTTTGGGGAAAGAAAAACACTGCATTCCAGCATAAGAACCTTATCCCATCTGTGAAACATGGTGGTGGTAGTATCATGGTTTGGGCCTGTTTTGCTGCATCTGGGCCAGGACGGCTTGTCATCATTGATGGAACAATGAATTCTGAATTATACCAGTGAATTCTAAAGGAAAATGTCAGGACATCTGTCCATGAACTGAATCTCAAGAGAAGGTGGGTCATGCAGCAAGACAACAACCCGAAGCACACAAGTCGTTCTACCAAAGAATGGTTAAAGAAGAATAAAGTGAATGTTTTGGAATGGCCAAGTCAAAGTCCTGACCTTAATCCAGTGGAAATATTGTGGAAGGACCTGAAGCGAGCAGTTCATGTGAGGAAACCCACCAACATCCCAGACTTGAAGCTGTTCTGTACAGAGGAATGGGCTAAAATTCCTCCAAGCCGGTGTGCAGGACTGATCAACAGTTACCGGAAACATTTAGTTGCAGTTATTGCTGCACAAGGGGGTCACACCAGATACTGAAAGCAAAGGTTCACATACTTTTGCCACTCACAGATATGTAATATTGGATGATTTTCCTCAATAAATAAATGACCAAGTATAATATTTTTGTCTCATTTGTTTAACTGGGTTCTCTTTATCTACTTTTAGGACTTGTGTGAAAATCTGATGATGTTTTAGGTCATATTTATGCAGAAATATAGAAAATTCTAAAGGGTTCACAAACTTTCAAGCACCACTGTAGTAGGAGGTGTTTTTTTCATTTTCTATAACAGCAGCTCTGACAATACATTCCAGCCGCAAAGCAAATCACAGGTGTATATTAATGCATTTGCTCTAATGCATTATTGCTTTTTTAGTAACAGATCATTTAAAGGACTTGTACAGTGGACATGCCATATCAGCAGATTATAAATGTGTTGTTAGTTAACACAGAAAAATGTATAATCATTGAAATGGGGATCCATACCGTAAGTGCTAAAGAAGGCAACTGGACTTGCTTGAAATCCTTGAAGATGTTTCACCTCTCATCCGAAAGGCTTCTTCAGTTCTGTCTGATTAGTGCGAAGTTCCAGGTATACATAGTTTTCACTGACGTCACGGCATTCCGGGGAAAGCCCTCCAGCCGCCATCTTGTTGGTCAAACAAAACGGACCATCGCCATTACTGGCTATGTTATCTCGGACGAATTTATGAAGTTATATGGTCAGTTTTCTAAAATAAAGATCAATGTCGGCAAAATCAAGCAAACAGAAGTATATAGATACATTAGACGACATCTCACGACAACGGTATGCAGCCAAACTAGCCTTGATTGGGGGAATTGACCCCTACGAAGTGGACAAAGATGCATTTTCAAGTGACTATGCAGGGCTGCCAAAGCCTGAAACTGCCAAAGCCTGCTCCAAAGCCTGAAACTGACTTCATCAAAGTTTAAAGGCTGTCTGATATACAACTTTATATATTCTAGCATTAAATAGACTGTTGAATGTTATGCAACTGTAATAAGTTGATTAAACACAAATCAAATCGCAGCTTTCCGATTTACTGTTTTTTTCTCATCTTTATATTTCCTATGTTTCATGGACTGTAACGGATTTGCTTATTTAGTAATTTTAATACAGAATTTACTTTGAAATTATAATCAGACACTCCAACGCCCCCCCCAAAAAAAAAAATCGGATCTGCGCGATTCAGCCGTGAAAAAGGCGGCATCCGCCAAAAGGCACGCTGTTTGCATCCCTGCATACAGAATAGACCTAAAATGTTTTTCAAAAATGACCCTTGCATGAGTGAAGTGACAAGTGTCAAATAGAAACGTGACAAACGAGCGATATTAAGTGTACATTACAATGTAAACGTACACTCAGCGGTTCCAGTTAGGCATTCTCCAGAGATTGTTTACACGATGTTTTGGTTTCCAAAAACAAACTTAAACACAATTGATTGTTTATTTAAACAACTTACCACTTATAAAATGATCGGAGCAGACTTTGCTGTGTTTGGAAGGCTGATAATCCTTGCGGTTGATTCTTGCAAGCCATAGATTTCTCCTTTGTATGCTGAGTTTCTTTGTTTGCTCGCCTTCGTGCTCCCATACAGTGGGAATTCCATAAAAGCTCTGCTTGACGTCATCATCTGACCTATTACGACAGCCGTGAATACAACAGGTGTGCACCATTGCTAGCTTTAAATAGCCTGCTTGGGTTCTTTTGAAGACTTTGTACTCGCGCGTTACAATGTGTGCTCAGTGACCCGTATGGTAAGCTTGACCCACAAGATGGCCACCACTAGGGAATCCCCGACTCTGTGACATCATGTGCAAACTATGTATTTATCCTCTAGTGGACCAAAAGCAACCCTAAGGAGAGTCGTTGAGGTCAAATGAGTCACTGATCCTCTCAGCCATCCTGTAGGTTGTTAGGGTCACTGGAGGCCGGGTGTGAACGGTATTAGCAGCCTAGAGGGTCGTTAGGATGATCTGTGGGTCACTGGCTCTCCCCACTAGTCAGACAGAACCAGGCTTGTAGTACTCGAGTCCCGGACTTGGACTCGAGTCCAATTCGTGCCCTAATTTTAAGGATTTGTGACTCAACTTGGACTTGAGCATTGATGACTCGGACTTGGACTCAGACTCATGCATTAACTGCATTCGGACTTGTAAATTGGAGGTGAGGGGACTGATTTTTTCTTTATTTTTTGTGACACGCCATAATAATTTGGCATAAGATATTTATATCTACATTAATTTTGTACTAATTTCATGCAAGAGTGTCACACCTGTGCGTCTTGGTGCATGCATCAGATTGACTCTCAGGTGCTCTGGACAGCGCGCATGCCAAGCGGACTCTTGCACACACACCATAAACGACTCACACCTGCACAGGATTAAAGTGCAATCAGCACGCCGATATAAAAACTGAAAATGCACTGACTTTGCGAAGTATTGAGTTGCTTTGCTGACACATTACTGAGCCTCATTTCCTTGTTTGGTTTCCTGATCCCTGATTTCCTGTTTCTCGTCTTTGATTCTGCCGAGTCTACGATAGCCTGTTTGTGCCTTGCTCGACCTATTGTCTTTTTCACTGTTTTACAATTTTGCCTGCCATTCTGGATTGTTTACCATCTTCACTTGTATTAATAAAAACACCTTCTTTACTTACATCCGTCTCCCAACCATCTCTGACAGAATACTTCACACTTCCTGATAAAGAGAAGCACATAAAGAGAAGTTCATATGTCATGTTCAGGAACAAACTAATGTTAATGGCGCTAAAACAGCCACCGTCAAATGGTACGGCTGGAGTGTTGGACTCAGACTTGACTCGGATCAATAGCGGACTCGACTCGGACTCAACTTGAAATTTTTTTATTGACTTGGACTTAACTAGGACTTGAACACCGGGGGCTTGAGACTGGACTCAAGGTTTAGTGACCCAACTACAACACTGGATAGAACTGAAGAAGCCTTTTGGATGAAAGGATTTCAAGCAAGTCCAGTTGCCTTCTTTAGCACCTACAGATTACAATGACCTGGATGACTGAGAATCTTCACAGACATTGAAATGGGGAATTTTTCTGTTAGGAAACATTTATATAACATTTATGGACGGAGTCTTCAGGACAAAGGACTTTGCAGTTTTTCAGTTCAAGTCTTAAACTCAAGAGACAGAAAAAGAAAGGCGGGTGAAGAGCTGTTTATAGCTGCTGTAACAAGAGCTAATTTGTTTCACAGATGTTCCACAGCATTAAATTTAACTATAAATGGATAAAAATGATGTATGATGTGTCATTTTTTTTAAAATTAATTAATTAAAAAAACAATAGTTGGCAAATTGCTGTAGTATTACAGGAATTATCATCAAACCCTTCAGGACATGCTATTATAAGAAAATAATCTACTTTACACCACCCCATAATTGAGTAGTTTCCCATAATAGCACACTGAGTACTGTTTTTTTCTTTATTTCAACATTATGAAAGACTGACTACAAACAGATTATTACCAAAGACGATTAAAAAAAACAGCTACTTTTAGAGTCATCGTAATCAATGAGTTCAATCATGAGTATAAAGGATGGATGAGTGAAGTATTGACTGACCCGCTGATCTGCCTCTGTGGCTGTAGAAAGAAAGACTGGGAGAAGATCTTGAGTGTCTCAGAGGGGACTGAATCTCATTCTGCTCGTATAAACCTGAGGACAAATACAATCATAGATGTGATTTCAAACGATTACACAATGACCATAAAGAGCATGAAGGTGCAGTATATAGTGCTCCAGAGAAACAGCTCAGAGGAACGTACTGACTAAAGTGGTGTTCACATGAAGCATGTTTTCCTCACTGTTTATGTAACCTACAATCAAATCACTTTCTTTAAATCCTCTGATGAGGCAAATCTCATCAAACCTTGAAAAACAAGTGAACATAACAGAGATGTTAATCAGAAGTTAATCAATCTTCTGAAACACAAAGGAGCAGTTTGGGACTGAATAATTATTGCGTGTATCGAGCAAGTCTTGTAGTTTATTCCAGTTTATACCAGTGTGCTACTGAATTCTCTAACTGATTTCTTCAGAAGGTGTTGATTCATTTTCTTTAATAACAGTTCAGGCAGTCATTCTGGACGGAATGAAAATCACAGATTAATGACGAAGAGATCCTCCAGATGAGTTATTCTCAAACTTATTTTTAGCAAAAGTACCGGTAGTCGCAGATTTCAAAAATCAAGTTTTCATTTTCAGAGACCAAATTGTGTTTAAGAAAAATTAATTTTCTATAAAATGTCAAGTGGGCTTCCTGCGGTGGTGACGCATGCGATGACATCAGGTAGCGGTCGCACACGCATCAGGTACGTTGCACATGCGCAGGTCGAAGGTCGCGCCAACGTAAACAACAAACATGGCTGCCTCCAGTGAGTTTATGCCGAGATTCAATCTCATCGACAAAAGTTAACACTTAGTTTGGAATTTTTTGATGAAGGATATTTAACAGTTATTCCACAAAATCGAGTCGTACATGAGCTGATGAGGCACGTAGCGCTGAATTGGCTCTAATCCATGTACAATGAGATTGAGTGGCATAACTGTTTTATTCTATCCACAGTCACTGGATTTTAAGAAACAGAGCACTTTTATTTTTATTTTTTGCAAATTTGCTCAATAAAAACGTCATACAAAACATCCAACAAAATCGTTTCCGCTTAGAATGTAAATAAACCGGTGAAATGACAGGAGCAGTTTGTGGAAAAATGCAATAATAATAATTCTTTTTAAAAAAAGATACGTTCTAACCATCAAATATTTTCATTCCATATTTTGTTGCTTTTTTTGCATTTTTGGGGGTTTTGTTTTCGAGTAGTTTTTATTTCGTCCTCAGTTGATTCAACAACACGCTCCGCCATTTTGTTTTTCTCGACTCATGGTATATGAGCTGATATCCTAGTAGTAGAGTAGACAATCAGAGTGCACAATTGTTCATATCCAGTGAATGTAGACAGGATAAAAATCTAATATAGCATTCATTGAGAGGCTCTGGTTGAAATTATGGGTTCTCTTCGGTAACTGGCAAAGTACTATTTTCTTCAGGGCTGCACCCCACACAAAATAATAAATGAATAAAACACACCACCTCATCAGGGGTTATTTTCTGTTAACTGCACAAGCCGTCATGTTTTATTCCTTACTTTTATTCCAAGTTCCAGTTCATTCAAAATGCAGCAGCAAGAGTCCTTACTAGAACTAGAAAATATGACATGACCACACCCTGTCTTATCCACACTGCATTGGCTCCCAATCAAATTTCGTATTGATTATAAAATACTACTATTGACCTACTATCGCTCCACAGTACCTGAGTGAACTTCTGCTCCTCTATGACCCGCCACGCCTACTTAGATCAAAAGGTGCAGGCTATCTGCTGGTACCTCGTATAGTGAAGGCTACATTAGGGGGCGGAGCCTTTTCTTACAAAACCCCACAGTTATGGAACAGCCTTCCAAGGAGTGTTTGGGAATCAGACACAGTCTCAGTGTTTAAGATGGCGGCGCGCACACACGCAGCGGCTTCCCTCTGTCCTGACAGAACGGTGTTTTCGTGGGTTTTTTTGTGTTTTAAAACAGTGTGTATCTGTTCGTCTTTGTCGCGTCCATTAGTCTCAAGGCGCACATACTCCCGTGAGTTTCTGCTCGACATCCGCAGAACTATATTCACGGATATAAATCCAGCGGATGCGGAAGTGCTATGCGGCTACGGTTTGCTCCGGAGGCCTGCTCAAGCACCGACCCCCACTCCTGCATCCAGCCCGCAGTGGAAGCGCCACAGGCGGAACATGCGGAAGCAGAAAAGAGGCAAACGCGGAGGTATCCGAGCTAGGCTAGCGGCTATCCGTCACCGGCCGGCTATCCCTACCATCACTCTGGCCAACGTACGCTCGCTGGACAACAAGCTGGATTATGTCCGCCTGCTCCACTCATCTTTTAAGTCTGTGAGTGAGTGCTGTGTCCTTGTGTTTGTGGAAACATGGCTTAACGACAACGTCCCGGACTGTGCCATTCAGCTAGCCCGGCTAACATGCTACCGGTCAGACAGAGCGCTAGTCGAGGGGGGGAAGACTTGTGGCGGAGGACTCTGTGTTTACATCAGTGATGCCTGGTGCCGCGATGCTGTTGTGGTCTGCAAACACTGCTCACCTCTGGTGGAGTTTATGATTATTAAGTGCCGGCCATTCTACCTGCCGAGGGAATTTACAGCCATATTGCTGGTAGCATTATACATCCCTCCCGGCTCCAATAACAACAAGAGTGAAGCACTGAATGAACTCTATCAGCACATCAGTGAGCAGCAGACAGCCCACCCAGATGCTTTCCTCATCCTGGCTGGGGATTTCAATCATGCAAACCCCAAAAGTGTGTTTCCAAAACTCTATGGACATATCAACTTTCCCACACGTGGAAACAATACTCTGGACAATGTTTACACCATGCATAAAGACACCTACAAAGCCCTACTCCTCCCCCACCTTGGGGTCTCAGATCACTCCACTGTTATGCTAATGCCAGCATACAGGCCGCTGGTTAAAGTCACCAAACCAGCTAAAAAGCAGATACATGTGTGGCCAGAGGGGTCATCAGAGGCACTCCAGGACTGTTTTTCCACCACTGACTGGAGCATGTTCAGACAGGCGGCCACCTATAACAACACCACAGATCTCCAGGAGTACACGGAGACCGTCACTGCCTACATGAGGAAGTGCATGGACAACGTTACGGTCACCAAAACCGTCTCCATTCGGGCCAATCAGAAGTCATGGCTGACAGGGGAAGTCTATAGGCTCCTGTGGGCTCGGAACGCCACCTTCAGAGCTGGGGATGAGGTGGGCCTGAGGACAGCTAGGGCCAATCTGTCACGAGGCATCAGGGTGGCTAAGAGACAGTATTCCAGGCACATTGCTGACCATTTCAACGACAGCAGAGACACCAGGAACCTGTGGCGGGGGATTCAGACCATCACAGACTACAAGCCCTTGCCACAGACCTGCGACAACTCCACATCTCTGCTGAATCAGTTGAATGACTTCTTCGCTCGCTTTGAGGCAGACAACAACACCAAGGCACAGAAGACCCCACCACCTCCCGGCAACCAGGTGTTGATGCTGTCCCCAGACAGCGTGAGGAGAGCTCTCATGATGACAAATGCGCGATAAGCCCCGGGTCCTGATAACATTCCTGGTCGTGTCCTGAGAGACTGTGCCGAGGAGCTCACAGATGTCTTTACAGACATCTTCAACATCTCGTTGAGCCAGGCTGTTGTCCCCACGTGCCTCAAAACCACCACCATCATCCCGGTCCCGAAGAAGCCATCTCCCTCCTGCTTCAATGACTACCGCCCGGTCGCCCTCACTCCCATCCTCATGAAGTGCTTCGAGCGGCTAGTCATGAGGCATATCAAGTCTGCCCTCCACCCCCACCCTGGATCCTTTCCAGTTTGCATATCAGTCCAACTGTTCGACCGATGACGCCATCTCCACTGCCCTCCACTCAGCCCTCACCCACCTCGAGACAAAAGACTCGTATGTCAGAATGCTGTTCATAGACTTTAGCTCAGCATTCAACACAATCATTCCTCAGCAGCTCATTCACAAACTGGACCAGCTGGGACTCAACACCTCCCTGTGCAACTGGCTGCTGGACTTCCTGACGGGGAGACCACAGACTGTACGGGTCGGCAGCAACTCCTCCAGCACCATCACACTGAACATGGGGGCCCCCCAAGGATGTGTGCTAAGCCCCCTCCTCTTCACTCTGCTGACCCACGACTGCACACCAACATCCAGCTCAAATCTCTTCATTAAGTTTGCGGATGACACAACTGTGGTGGGTCTCATCAACAATGGCGATGAGACAATCTACAGGAGTGAGGTGAGCCACTTGGCCATGTGGTGCAAGGACAACAATCTCCGTCTGAACGTGAAGAAGATGAAGGAGATTGTTGTGGACTTCAGGAGAGAGCACACCCAGCATGCTCCACTATCTATCGACGGTGCTGCAGTGGAGAGGGTGAGCAGCACCAAGTTTCTGGGTGTGCACATCTCTGAAGACCTGTCCTGGAGCAACAACACTGCATCACTGGCCAAAAAAGCCCAACAGCGTCTGTACTTCCTCCGCAAACTGAGGAGAGCAAGAGCCCCGGCCCCCATCATGCACACATTCTACAGAGGCACCATCGAGAACATTCTGACCAGCTGCATCACCATGTGGTACGGCGCCTGCACCGTGTCCTGCTGCAAGACTCTGCAGCACATCGTGAGAGCAGCTGAGAGGATTATTGGTGTCTCTCTCCCTTCTCTTATGGATATTTATAACTCCCGCCTCACCCACAAAGCCATCAGGATTGCAGGTGACCCCACCCACCCATCTCACAGCCTCTTCAGTCTGCTGCCGTCGGGGAGGAGACTGCGGAGTCTCCGGGCCAAAACCAGCAGGCTCAAGAACAGTTTCTTTCACCAGGCAGTCAGGAGGCTCCTGAGAGTTTTTTTCTTTGTTGTTTGTTTTTTGTTTTGTTTTAAACGGGGTAAAGCCTTTACAAAAAACAAACAAAGAAAAATCTCATATATATACTAACCCTGATTAACCTGTATACCCTGTATGCCCCCACATTTTGTATGCTGCTGAATCTGTCCTTTTTTCAGTAGCTTTGTATAAACAATAACCGCTAAATGTAATGCAATGTTATGTAAGGTGATCGCCTAGGCATTCTCATTGTGAAAAGTAAGTCACATGTACATGGACTGGCATTTAATGTTGTATTTGTTCCTTTCTATTTGTTTTTTGTCTGTTCATATTCTTTTTGGGGGAGTAAAGTCAGTTTAAAAATGCCGTTAAATGGCCTATAGGCCAAGTTTAATGACCTTGAGGTTATCAGAGGTCATATGTCGTTTTACAAATGAAAAATGAATTCAGCACCCAAACATTTAACAAACAAGGCCATTTGCTAACTTCATTAATCATTTTAGTACATTTCATTCCTTAGAAAGCTGAGAAACTGGGTTCAGCTGAGACGTTTACAGGCCCAAAGTTCAATGACCTCTAGAGGTCAACAGAGGTCAGAAAGAGCTCGGCATATTGCAGATTTGAATTCGGCACACCCAACTTGACAAAATAAGACTGTTTGCCGACTTTGTCTCAAAAATGCCTTTAACTCCTTAAATAAGCACTTTTTTGAATTTTGGTACCAGTCTAATATGATCGAAGTTTGATTTACAAAAGGCTAAAAATGATAAAAAAGATGCATTTTAAGTCACTCTAAAACTACACAATGCATGTTCATGCCTCTAGAGGGAGTACCTGAGCTTGACACACTGTCCAGGTTGTCCTCTGTGTTGGACTCCATGGTCAACTCACTGAGCTGCTCCTGCAGTACCATCATCACACCACCGGGGGCATCCTGGAGCTGCTTCTGAAAAACACATTATGAAGTTGGGAGATTAGTCTCAGGGTTCGCAGTCCTAGTTTTCAGTCCAAATGTTTCACCAAATTTAACAAATCTGATGACATTTTTCCCCTCCAACACTAATATTTTATATAAGCTGCATCAGACAGTGGACCTGGCACCAGGAATCAAAAAGGCTCTGAGCATCTTCCACTGATTTAACACACACACACACACACATACAGGACCAGTCAAAAAAATGGATGTTTCTCTTTACTTAGTTGTTTGGTTCTTGACATAATATGGATTACTACAGTTGTGGATGGAATAGGGCTATTTTATTTATTATTTGTATTTTTATTATTAACTATTTACTGTTTGATCTCAAACGCATAAACAGTGTGGGAAATAAGGAATTTTAAGCAGACTGTCACAGGACAGACGAGGCTGAAATGTTGTCTGTCCGTCCAAATTTCAGCTGTCTGAATGACGGGCCAAAGGCTCAAAACAATGTGACCGGGGGTCCGGGGCCCACCTTTGGGCCCCAGAAGCTGAAGGGCTTCAGATGCCTGGAGATGGCTTCTCAGCTATTTCCAGGCACATTTTTGTTATCTTCAAAGGCCAAATTACCCAAGACATTAGATGCTAATTACACTACAAACTGAATCTAATTTGCAAGAAAACGTCAGAAGATTCAAGAAAAATATGCTTAAAGTTCTACCCAAGAAAACAGTAGGGGACACAGGTCAGTTCCATGTCTAGAAAAGTGTTATATATATATAAAACCCTTGTATGGTGTTTGGGTCTGTGGGACCCGTTTTCATTTTTTATCAAAGGAACAATGATACGATTAATTATTTTTTCAAACTCAGACTGATTGGCCTTGGCTCATTTTCTGTGAAGAACATATATCAGAACACATTTCCGATGACCACACACACACATTTATATTACATACAGGATGTTCGGGTCCACTGGACCTGAGGCTAATAAAAGTGTGTACCTTCACTCTGTCCTCCTCCTGTCTGGGCCTGCTGTTAGTGTGTGTGTGTGTGTGTGTGTGTGTGTGTGTGTGTGTGTGAGTTTTGTGTTTCTGCCCCTGCCGTTCAAGCACCGACAACTGTCTGCTCTCACATTCCTACGCATTTTACCCTCTGTCTTGCAGGAACCAAGACAGAAATTCCCATAAATTGGGGGCGGGACACAATAAATATAACTTTTCCAATGTGGTTCCTTATCACAACTGATCAAGATGGCCAAAAGATTCTCTGCTCAGATGGGCTTGCAAATGATTTTGGAAGAGAGAGAAGCTTTAGATGATGATGTAGAGGAAGACGTTTCAGAATGTGAGGATCACCCATCTCATCTCATCTCATTATCTCTAGCCGCTTTATCCTGTTCTACAGGGTCGCAGGCAAGCTGGAGCCCATCCCAGCTGACTACAGGCGAAAGGCGGGGTACACCCTGGACAAGTCGCCAGGTCATCACAGGGCTGACACATAGACACAGACAACCATTCACACTCACATTCACACCTACGGTCAATTTAGAGTCACCAGTTAACCTAACCTGCATGTCTTTGGACTGTGGGGGAAACCGGAGCACCCGGAGGAAACCCACGCGGACACGGGGAGAACATGCAAACTCCACACAGAAAGGCCCTCGCTGGCCCCGGGGCTCGAACCCGGACCTTCTTGCTGTGAGGCGACAGCGCTAACCACTACACCACTGTGCAGCCCACGTTTAAATCTAATTGGAAAAATGAGAAAAAAGAAAGCTGGTTCAAACTTCCATTCAGTGATCTCAGGTTATTATGCAAGATAATACAGGACCAGTCAAAAGTCTGAACATGCCTCCTAATTCAATTTTTTTCTTTATTTTTATTAATTAAAAGACACTTCTTCATGTCTTAAAGTAATGATGAATGTCATTTCTCTTTACTTAGTTGTTCGGTTCTTGACATAATACTGTATGGATTAGTACAGTTGTGGATGGAATAGGGCTATTTATAATAGATGATTGTTATTATTTACTATTTACTGTTTGATCTCAAACGCATTAAGAAGGCAAGAAACTCATCCACTAATTAACTTTTGACGAGGCACTGCTGTTAATTGAAAAGCATTCCAGGTGATGACCTCATGAAGCTGGGTAAGATAATGCCAATAGTGTACAAAGCATCATCAAGGTAAACACTGCATACTTTGAAGAATCTAAAATATTATGTTATATACACACACATTATATTATTATACATTATATATTATATTATATTATATACACACACATACATATATATATATACATATATATATATATATATATATATATATATATATATATATATATATATATATATATACACACACATTTAGCACTCTTTCTTATCCTGTGTCTTATTATACACTGAATTAGTGAATGTGATCAAAGGAAAATCCATCATGAGGATCATTGGGAGGCAGAAAATCAAATGTTGCTCTGCAACCTCAATAAAGCGATGCATAATTTATTAACCTTCTCAATCCCACACTGGCAAATTAATGGAGCTCCTGTGGCTGAATGGAAACAAGGTATTTAAACCAATAATTCTGGAAATGATGAATTGTGCATGCTGTAAAAACAAACAAACTTCTTTCTTTCTTTCAGTATGATTTAGCTTAAAACAATTCCCATGATCATTAATTTTCCAGCTGCTTGTCCAGTAATTTATCCATCCATCGATCCATTATCCTTAACCACTTATCCTGTACAGGGTCATGGGTAAGCTGGAGCCTATCCCAGCTGACTATGGGCGAGAGGCAGGGTACACCCTGGACAAGTCACCAGATCATCACACGGCTGAGACATGGAGACAAACAACCATTCACACTCACATTCACACCCACGGTCAATTTGGAGCCACCAGTTAACCTAACCTGCATGTCTTTGGACTTTTATTTTATTGACATTATTTTTAACATGATACAGTGACACCGGATTAAACTCACTTACGTACTTGTGGTATAGGCGGCACGGTGGTGTAGTGGTTAGCACTGTCGCCTCACAGCAAGAAGGTCCGGGTTCGAGCCCCGGGGCCGGCGAGGGCCTTTCTGTGTGGAGTTTGCATGTTCTCCCCGTGTCCGCGTGGGTTTCCTCTGGGTGCTCCGGTTTCCCCCACAGTCCAAAGACATGCAGGTTAGGTTAACTGGTGACTCTAAATTGACCGTAGGTGTGAATGTGAGTGTGAATGGTTGTCTGTGTCTATGTGTCAGCCCTGTGATGACCTGGCGACTTGTCCAGGGTGTACCCCGCCTTTCGCCCATAGTCAGCTGGGATAGGCTCCAGCTTGCCTGCGACCCTGTAGAAGGATAAAGCGGCTACAGATAATGAGATGAGATGAGATGAGATGAGACGTACTTGTGGTATAGGCGGCACGGTGGTGTAGTGGTTAGCACTGTCGCCTCACAGCAAGAAGGTCCGGGTTCGAGCCCCGGGGCCGGCGAGGGCCTTTCTGTGTGGAGTTTGCATGTTCTCCCCGTGTCCGCGTGGGTTTCCTCTGGGTGCTCCGGTTTCCCCCACAGTCCAAAGACATGCAGGTTAGGTTAACTGGTGACTCTAAATTGACCGTAGGTGTGAATGTGAGTGTGAATGGTTGTCTGTGTCTATGTGTCAGCCCTGTGATGACCTGGCGACTTGTCCAGGGTGTACCCCGCCTTTCGCCCGTAGTCAGCTGGGATAGGCTCCAGCTTGCCTGCGACCTTGTAGAATAGGATAAAGCGGCTAGAGATAATGAGATGAGATGAGATGAGACGTACTTGTGGTATAGTCGTAAAACTTGTGTAATGTTATATTTACTGTAATTTCAGGTCTACAGTATGACATATCTCAGTCTTAGACACTGAGTTTCAATTCCACCGAACTGTTTATTGCTATCTAAAAGCACCGACACAGCACAATAAAGGCTGTGTGAGAATGAGAAATGACTTTAAAATCTACAGCCTGCAGAATGATATGAAAACAGATTAGCCCATTATCTGTCTGAAACAATCTTTATCTACGTAAATCCTTGCTTTCAATCCTGATCGTTATGAACACACATGATGTCTCTGTCCTCAACAAACACATCACTCTAACTTCACTGGGTTCATTTAGTTCAGTCTGAATTTAAGAGCGTCTAAAATTAAACGTGACCATGACTGTATTAATGCTGACTTGCAGCCATGGCAACGTGTTTAAGTGATGGATGGATGGCAGAGAATGAAAGAGGAAGACAAAGAGAAAGAGACCGAGGAATGAGAAGCAAGAGTGAGACCTGGTCTTTGTGTGTTAATGATTTGTTTGTGGAATGGATTTTGCCAGGCTTGAGTCTTCTCAGGCTTCGATCCTTTTACAACTGAAATCAACAATTTAAACCAATACTGTGTTCCAGGAGAAGTGAAATTCAGTCTTGATGTTGCAATCAAAAGCAAACAGCCTGCGGCTCAGAGCTGCCCTCTGCTCCCTGAGAGACGCCTGAGGACTTATCCATAATTAATCTTCATCGGCTGTGTCAAGGTGCGCGAGCGCACACACACACACCACCACCACCACCACCAAGTTCCACCTCTAACACTGCCTCCACACACAAGCCTGTGTGGAGAACATCCTTCTCTATGGAGCAGAAACATGGACCATCATCAAGGAACTGGGAAAAAAAAAATCTTGACAATTTATTATGGCCAGGTTCTTGCCAGAACTGATAATCACATCATCAGTTTTTCTTTGGCTAATCAGACACAAGGTACACCACCACACTTGCCAGAGCAGTTGGGGGTTAGGTGCCTTGCTCAAGGGCATTTGAGCCAGTCCTGCTGGTCCAGGGAATCAAACCAGCAACCTTTTGGTCCCAAAGCAGTTTCTCTAACCATTTGGCCATGGGTTCCCCACATCTTGACCAAGCTATCGATTACATTACATTAAATGACATGGCATTTAGCAGATGCGCTTATCCAGAGTGACGTACAACGGGTACAAAAGTCAGGTACAAGAAGTGCTGAACTTCTAGACAAGAACGTTCTAGTGCCAACTGAACAAGTGTAAACAATACCTAGTGTAATATTCTGTTGCAGTATCAATACTCAAACAGCCAAGGAAACAAACCAACCATATAAAGTACAACTAAATAGAGAACTCAAACAGTTAACCCCAGGCTAGACTGTACACACCCTGGGTTGGCCTAACCGAAACACGGTTACACAGTGGGCAGGGAAGCAGGGGAGAGATGCAGTCTGAAGAGGTCAGGCTTCAGTCTGCACTTGAAGCTGGTCAGGGAGTCAGCCGTTCTGACCTCAATGGGAAGGTCATTCCACCACTGAGGAACCAGGACAGATGGCAGTCTTGAGTGGGCTGGACAGGAGCGGAGAGGAAGAGGGACCAGGCAACCAGTAGTAGCAGAACTACTGATGAAGGTACGGAACCTTTCTTGGAAAGACCACCCCACCAAATCTCAGATCTATGGAGAAATCCCTCCGATCTCCACCACTTTGGCACAAAGAAGAGGCTGGTTCTTTGGCCACTGCTTCAGAGCAAAAAAAATCAAACAAACAATCTCTGACATCATTCTTTGGAGACTACCTTGCCTGAAACAAGGAGCCAGACCGCTCACCTATCTCGACACCTTAGTCAGGGATACCAGACTACTCCTTGGTGAAGTAGGTACAGCTATAATGGACAAGATCCAGTGGCTAAAGATTGTGTCACAGATCTCAACATTAGTCACCTGATGATGATGACGAATGCTGACTCACTTGCATTCATTTACTTTTACCCATGTGTTGAATCAGTGATTAAGGCTCTAGGCTACTAACCATCCACTTAACTTTCATCTACTCAGCTGAGTTGGAAGTCCATCCAGCCATTATCCATCGCTGTTTATCCTGTGCAGAGTCGCAGGCAAGCTGGAGCCTATCCCAGCTGACTATGGGTGAGAGGCAGGGTACACCCTGGACAAGTTGCCAGATCATCACAGGGCTGACACATACAGTAGAGACAAACAACCATTCACACCTACGGTAAATTTAGAGCCACCAATTAGCCTAACCTGCATGCCTTTGGACTATGGGGGAAACTGGAACACCCGGAGGAAACCCATGCGGACAACATGCAAACTCCATACAGAAAGCCCCCTGTTGGCCTCGATCCCAGAACCTTCTTGCTGTGAGGCAACAGTGCTAACCACTACACCACTGTGCTGCCCAAGTTGGTAATCACATCGGGTAAAAGGATCTGCCAAATAACTAAAAGTAACTGCCCATTTCTGAATCAGTCCTGAGATCCTATGACACATTGAGGCTCAGAACGTACACCAATCAGACATGACATTAAAACCACTGATAGGTGATGGGAATAACGTTGATTATCACACTATAATGGCACTTGTCAAGGGGTGGGATATATCAGGCAGCAAGAGAACAGTCAGTTCTCAAAGTTGATGTGTTGAAAGCAGGAAAGAAATGGGCAAGCGTGAGGATCTGAGTGACTTTGACAAGGGGCCAAATTGTGTTGGCTAGACGACTGGGTCTATCTCCAAAACGGCAGTTATTGTAAGGTGTTCCTGGTATGCAGTGATTAGCACCTACCAAAAGTGGTCCAAGAACCAAGTGGTCCAAGGCTCATGGAGACCGAAAGCGAGCCCATCTGGTCCGATCCTACAGAAGGAGCTACTGTTGCACAAACTGCTGAAAAAGTTAATGATAGAAAGGTGCCAGAACACACAGTGCAGCACAGTTTGGTGTGTATGGGGCTGCATGGCTTCAGCACACGGGAGACCTAGATAATCGTATTAGACAGGTGGTTTTAATGCAATGGCTGAGCAGTGTACTGTGCTAATGAGCCAATTAAATTAATTATACAGGATTACATGACACTGCAATGTTGTAGGTGATGTAACACATTATAACTAATCTCCGTGTTTGCCTGAGGTAAACATTCACTCAGTAGGAGTTAATTGCGTCGTCTTTACTTGTCTTCCACGTGGAAATCTCTCTCATTTTACATAGAATCTTTAAACTATAAAAAAGAGGATATTAGATTGAGCCTTTTTGTCTAAGAATGTATACAGTCCTGTATCAGTGTTCGTGCTGTGCTGAGAATGAGCCGCCACTTGAATAATACCTGGTTAGTGCTGGCATCATTCTGCTGATGGATGGAGGAAAGAGTGGATGGCAAACTATAAATAGCAGCTCAGTAAAAATTGACAAAGTTTGCATATTTTTTTAACGCTCTGATAGAATATCAGGGTGTAATATTCAATGTGAAAAATGAGCCTTTTTTTTTTTAATTGTTAAGTTTTTAAGAGGTCAGAGTTGAAGAACAATGCCAGGAAGCAACTATACATTTCACATCTCAAGTTTATGTCATGAACACATATGGATCATATGTGGAAAACACATGAAAGTGCATTTCAGCATGTCAGCATGGGAACAGCGAAGGACTGGCAGCTCAGGGTGGACCTTGGAAAACAGCTAAAGTTCCCTGAAAACATCATGGAAACCAGCCTGAGACCAGACATCGTCCTACACTCAGAGTCTTCCAAGCAGGTCATCATGTTGGAGCTGACGGTGCCCTGGGAGGAGAGAATGGAGGAAGCCAGCGGGAGAAAGAGGGAGAAGTACGCCGAGCTGATGGAGGACTGCCGCAATAGGGGGTGGCGTGCAAGATGCTTGCCCATTGAGGTTGGGGGAAGGGGCTTTGCAGGGAAGTCACTCTGCAGGGTCTACAGTCTCCTAGGCATCACAGGGGCACGCAAGAGGAGAGCCATCTGCTCAGCTTCAGAGGCCGCTGAGAAAGCATCGCGATGGCTGTGGATACAGAGGGACAAGGCGTGGATGAGCGCTTCTTGGACACAGGCCGGGAACTGATCACTCCCCGTCGGGTCGCCTGGGTGAGGGGGTCTGAAGTTGAAAGACCCGAAACCCCCTGTGACCCCAGGTACTATCACTGATGATGTGTCCAGGATTCTGCATCACAAGATGTATCTAATAACTGTAAATGGATCATATGTGGAAAACACATGAAAGTGCATTTCAGCATGTTACTGTACGCACTAAAATGCATTTGAAGGAATCACGAGACATCTTGTGATCATGTGTGGAAAACGACTTTAAAGCAAATCACATTTTGAAAAAAAAAGAGAAAATGAAAGTAAAAAAAGCATATGTGAAAAGAAAATAAATAATAAAAAGTGCCACACATGTGGGTGGTGTAGTGGTTAGCACTGTCGCCTCACAGCAAGAAGGTTCTAGGTTCGAGCCCAGCAGCCAATGGGGCCTTTCTGTGTGGAGTTTGCATGCTCTCCCCGTGTCCGCGTGGGTTTCCTCCGGGTGCTCCGGTTTCCCCCACAGTCCAAAGACATGCAGGTTAGGTTAACTGGTGGCTCTAAATTGACCGTAGGTGTGAATGTGAGTGTGAATGGTTGTCTGTGTCTCTGTGTCAGCCCTGTGATGACCTGGCGACTTGTCCAGGGTGTACCCCGCCTTTCACCCGTAGTCAGCTGGGATAGGCTCCAGCTTGTCCGCAACCCTGTACAGGATAACTGGTTATGGATAATGGATGGACGGATAGATGGATGGATGGATGGATGGCCCCACATGTGGAAAAATAAATGTGAAAAGAAACTAATCATACAAAAAAGCCACATATGAAAAAAGAAAACAGAGAACCTGCTCTACATAAATTTGGATAAATTGAAATGTGAAAATAAATGAATAACATTTAAAAAAAATGTTTTCCCACATGTGGACACATATACAGTACTGTACATAAGTCTTGGCACCCTATTTCTTTTTCCATAGAAACTTTGTTATAGATTTCTATTTTCTGACTTCGCCATTATCGAGTCAGTACAAAAACATTTTAGAGGTCCAAACGTTCGTGTGTTGTTGTTTTTTCAGCACAAAATGAAATGTTACAGAAGGAGAAGAAAAAGTTTGTATCTGAGCAGCATATTACATAAAAGAGCACTTTCCAGATTAAAAAAGAAAACATACTGAAGGCTACTGGCAAAATTTTGGTCCAAAATGAAGAAACGAGTGTGACAGTCAAAGTGTCCAGAAGAACTGTGGCTGGTTCTGTAAGGTGCTCAGTAAAACCTACAGCTCATTTCCGCATAAAACTGCACTCACTGTACCTGAGCCGAAGCTAAGGGTCGTCTCACATCACATATTGACTTTGTTTCATTAATTATGACTGACTGTTTACTGTTTATAGTATTTTTTAATGTTGAAACATTTCATTTCATTATTTTAAAGCCATTTTGGTCTACAGCATTTTTTTTTTTACATGCACCTCAGACTTTTGCACAGTACTGCATATGTAAACAAACAAATAATGTGGGACTGGCACATGAAAATAGTCCATACATGTGAACTACATTAAAAAAAAGAAGTAAAATTTTCCTCCTTTTAAAAAAAGTGCGGCACGGTGGTGTAGTGGTTAGTGCTGTCACCTCACAGCAAGAAGGTCCTGGGTTCGAGCCCAGCGGCCGGCGAGGGCCTTTCTGGAGTGTGTGGTGTTTGCATGCTGTCTGCGTGGGTTTCCTCCGGGTGCTCCGGTTTCCCCCAAAGACATGCAGGTTAGGTTAATTGGTGGCTCTAAATTGACTGTAGGTGTGAACGTGAGTGTGAATGGTTGTTTGTTTCTATGTGTCAGCCCTGCGATGACCTGTACCCTGCCTCTCACCCATAGTCAGCTGGGATAGGCTCCAGCTTGCCTGCAATCCTGTAGAACAGGATAAGCGGCTGCAGATAATGGATGGGTGGATGGATGGAACACACTCTACCCTATCAGTGTGATGAGGTTTCCTGCGGCGCGTGCCTCTCACTACTCATTTGAGTGACGTGTCTCGAGCTTGGCTGCTTCAGGATCAAAGGGCTCGTGACTCCGGGGTGCGCGCCGTCCCACGTGAGTGAGAGTGACAGAGCGGAGCTCATTAATATTCCACTCCACGCGCCTTTTGTTTGATCCGCCGAAAGGGAGGCGGGGCCTTGTGGGAAAACAAAGGGGTGGGTTGTTTTTATTTGATTAGACATATGATTATTTAATTTCTCTCTCTCTCAAAAGCCCTGTATAGTGAAATGTTTGCAAGTGACGTCACAGTGCTGCACATGCTGGGGCCTTTTTTTTTTTTTTTCTCCAAATGAGTTGATTTTGCTCTTTTTTTTGATGTAAGACTGCTTGGGGATGTGTTCTGATGCTCATGATAGATTAGATTAGATTCACTTTATTCATCCCACATCGGGGAAATTCACGTGTTACAGTAGCAAGAAAATGTCAAACAGATAACAAATAAAACTGAAATAAAAATTAGACAAACGAAGGATTAAATACAAAGGGCTATTTGCATTATCTACCGTGAAAAAGTATAGAAAAATTGCCTCATTGAAAGGCTCGGAAAAATTGCACATTACAGGTAGACTCTGTATATATACACACACATATATACATAAATAATATTTATATATGCACACACACACACACACATACATATACAAACACAAATATAAGTATGCATAAAAATAGCTTAGGGCCTATATTATTGCACATCATAATTGCATCGATGAGAGATGGCAGAGGTAGTAGTGGTGAAGTAGTGCAAATTAAACGACAAACAGGTTATTGGTGCTACGTTACAAGTTGTGGGTGTTATACAGTCTGACAGCAGTACCTGCGGTACCTCTCCTTCTTACACCGTGGGTGCAGCAGTCTACTACTAAAAGATGCATATGTATATAGGTGTCCTTGTAAATCTGTGCTACGTGCAGGCCATTTGCAAAAGAAAAAAATATATATATATATATCAACTACATGCAACTTTTTATTTTATTTATTTTTAGTGATGACATGCTGATTGTTTAGGGACCTACTTGGATCATACAGGATCACAAGAAAGGAACAATGGGCCATTAAAATGGGTCCAAACTCCACCCCCATCCCAAAGACACATCAATTTCAGCTGTCAAATCACCTCACAGACTACAAAAGGGGCAGGAGATGCCATGCATTTCAACAAGACAGGAAATATCAAGCTTCAGTAAACCCTGATTGGATTCATGCACTGTCACATTTAAAATGCATTTTTCTTTTTTTCCAAAATGCGCAATCAGGCTTTCTTTACGCATGGGGAACAGATTACGCACATTACGCACCGGTATAGGCCAGGGTCAGCTTTTCATTCATTATGCAACCTTCATGCTTTATTCTGATGATGTGGATCCAGATGTTGCTCTACTGACCTGCTGCCATTTCAGGGTCTCCTCCTCCTCCTCCTCCTCCTCCTCTTCTTCTTCGGGTGCCAGGACTCCCAGCACGAGCCTCTCCTGTCTCTGTCTGGCGGTCTCCAGCTCCCACAGGCTGGACATGATGTCCTCCAGGAGCCCCTTACTGCGGCGTGTCATGTGCAGAGAAATTCCGCGCTGCATGACGACAGGACTCCAACAAAGCGCTGTCAAACAGATCTCATGCACACCAGCACCCTGTGTGTATAAACCTCATCCCCTTTCACTCCCCTTCAAACCCACAACCCAAAGCGTCTTGTTCACTTTCTTCGGCTTCTCCTCCACGTGAACTCGCACTGCTTCTCTCATCCACATGGATGGAGACTGAAGCCGACGCTCCCAGTCCACGGATGACATAAATATTCAGCTCAGGTCGCCTGCTATTGGGTGCGAACTCCTGCTGCAGTCATGAATATGCAAATTGACCCAGCGCGTCTCATTCCTATTGGCTAATCCGTGAAATTTGCATACAGCGCGTCAGACTCTGAGTTTTTCCTACCACGCGCATGAATGAACCAAGACTGTAGATATGGTGCATATATAGCCAAATATCAGCCTGTATAATTAACAATAAATATAAACAGATTAGATATGAAATCACTGTAATCTAATTATACAGGCAATTATTCATCAATCAGAGACCATTTGAAAAGGATAAACTCTTCCTAGATTGTTAACAACCGGACTCAGTGCGTCAAGATTGATAGTTTCTTATCACCCAACTATCTACTGGAATCTGGCGTCCCACAGGGTTCTGTTCTTGGACCAGTCTTATTCTGCCTTTACGTTGCACCATTGGAAGACATACCGGCAGTGGCGTGTACAGACATTTTGGGGGGCAAGTGCTCTGGGGGGGAAAGGGCACTTTTTTGTGCATGTGGAACACCTTATTATAAAAGTCTGAGATTTAACCCTCCTCGTGTGTTCGGGTCGCCACTGACCCGTTTTAGTTTTTAAAGGTGTAAAACAACCACTTAATGTTAATTTATTACATCAAGGCTTTTTGACTTTGCCAGGAATCTCTAGTTGAACAAAAGAGAAAAAGAAATTTTTGTTTTCCTAAATCTGAAAATGGTCTAGCAAAAAATATAATACTGATGTGCAGTTGTTTCTGTATGCGACGGGCTACTTCACGACAAAATAATTACAGCTTGGGCTTAGAGGGCAAACCATACATTTTCACTCGATTCACGTGTTACCTGGCTGGTGGGGCAGGGGAAGAGCTGACTGACTGCCCGATGTGTTGTCTGCGCTACGACAAGGCCGTGGCTTCCAGGACGCTATGCTGCTGCAACCTCACATTGAATGCACTGCACGCTTGTTCACGTGACAGAGCAAGAGAGACAGAGGTCCGGTGTGTGTGCGGAGGGGGCACACATCGGGACATTATTTTCACACACGCTTTTAATGCCATGGCTTTTCTAAAAGATCATGTTGACATTGGCCTCAGTAAACTGTAAAAAAAAAAAAATTCAAAAGGGCACTTTTTTGGACAGAGGGCAGAGGGGCAGGTGCTTGAGCACCACCTTGTATCTATCTGTGCACGCCACTGCATACCGGTATTTACATCTCATCTATGACGTATGCTGATGATACACAACTGTATTGTGTTATCCAGAAGCATCAGCAAGACTCTGCACAATCTACTCTTGAGAACTGCATACGTGATCAAGTCCTGGTGTTCTGCCAACAAGCTTGTTTTGAATTATGGCAAAACTGAACTCTTGCATATTCACTCAAAGTTTGCCCGGTCACTCTCTACCTTACCTGGAATTGCTGTCGGCGATAAAATTATAGCACCCAAGCCTGAGGCCCGCAACCTTGGTGTTCTCTTCGATCATAATCTATCTCTAAATGGTCAGATTACTAATTGTTGCAAAGCGTCTTTTATGGCTTCGAGTAACATTGCTAAGATTCGACGATATCTGGATCAAGACCAAGCTGAAAAGTTGGTCCATGCTTTTGTCACCTCTAGAGTGGACCACTGTAACAGCCTGTTGTATGGCTTACCTGCTTATGAGATCAACAAGCTTCAACGGGTCCTGAATGCTGCTGCCAGAGTTGTTGCAAGACCAAAGCCTGATGATAATATCCAAGATTCTGAGGAGGTTACACTGGCTTCCGGTTCAAGATTGAATAATCTACAAGATCCTGTTACTGACGTATAAAATACGTAATGGCCTTGCACCTCAATACCTAACTTGTCTCTTGAACGATTACTCTGCAACTCGATGTCTGAGGTCCACTACGAAGAATCTCTTGGCTGTTCTGCGCACATACACAAAAACTTATGGAGATCGTGCTTTCTCTGTAATAGCACCAAAGCTCTGGAATGCTCTCCCTGCTGAGCTTAAAGACTCTCCTTCAATAGATAGTTTTAAATCTAAGTTAAAGACATTTTTGTTTAAGTGATTAACCACCATGATTATTATTTTTTTTATTAGCTATTCGTATCATTTTTTTGAGTATTTTTTATGATTCTTACTGTAAAAAGCATTGAGATTTCTATGTGAATATGCGTTTTTAAGAAATAAATTATTATTATATTAATAAATTAAGAAATAAAGGACTGTTTTGGGGTGGTTAGCACTGTCACCTCACAACAAGAAGGTCCTGGGTTCGAGCCCAGCGGCTCTGTGTGGAGTTTGCATGTTCTCCCTGTGTCTGTGTGGTCCAGGGTCTCTGCATTTAACCCATCTAAAGCAGTGAACACACACACACACACACACACACTCAGAGCCGAGGGCAGCCACACCAGAGCGCCCGGGGAGCAGTCAGGGGTCGGGTACCTTGCTCAAGGGCACCTCAGCCCAAGGCCGCCCCATGTCAACCTAACTGCATGTCTTTGGATTGTGGGGGAAAACCGGAGCACCTGGAGGAAACCCACGCAGACACGGGGAGAACATGCAAACTCTACACAGAAAGGCCCTCGCTGGAACCCGGAACCTTCTTGCTGTGAGGCGACCGTGCTAACCACTACACCACCGTGCCGTCCGGGTTTGCTCCGGACCTGTAGGTTAGGCTAATTGGTGGCTCTAAATTGACCGTAGGTGTGAGTGGTTGTTTGTGTCTATGTGTCAGCCTTGCAATGACCTGGCGACTTGTCCAGGGTGTACCCCGCCTCTCACCCATAGTCAGCCGGGATAGGCTCCAGCTTGCCTGCGACCCTGTAGAACAGGATAAGCAGCTACAGATAATGGATGGACTGTTTTGGGTTTGAATAAGCATACACATCCTTTATGTGTTCAGCCTTTGTATAAAATTCATGTGGGGGAAGTCATGACTTGATGGTTAGCGAAGCAGCTTTCAGACCAAAAGGTTGCCTGTTCGATTCCCTAAACCAGCATGAATGACTGAAGTGCCCTTGAGCAAGGCATCTAACCCCTAACTGCTGCTCTGGGTATGTTGTATGTCACTCTGGATAAGAGCGTCTTCTAAATGCCATTAATGTAATGTAAAATTATTCTAATAATGTATGTATTGTTTACTTTGCTTTTCCTCCCCTGCTTGTTCTCCACCAACTCATTCATATTTTATATAACTAATAACAACCTTAATTATATTTCCTTAACAGGTATACACAGACTTATTCAATGGCTATTTCAATAGTTCAGTGTCCAGCATTAACTGAGGATTTTGGTGCAAATGGATTCAATTGTCAAGAGGAGAAAATGCCTTTCTTAACCCTGTTCCGATTACACCAATTTTCAGGTTTTTTTGGGGGGGGGGGGCACTGTGTAACTTTCAATAAAAAGCCATGGCCTAATCGTTAAAGAAGCAGCTTTGGGACCAGAATATCATGGGCTCAATTCCCTGGACCACCAGGAATGGCTGAAGTGACCTTGAGCAAGGCACCTAATCTCCATCTGCTCCCCAGGCTGCTCTGGGTACGTTGTACATCGCTCTGGATAAGAGTGTCTGCTAAATGCCTGTAATATAATGTAGTATGTTATGCTACAAAACTCTTAACTCATCTCATCTCATTATCTCTAGCCGCTTTATCCTTCTACAGGGTCGCAGGCAAGCTGGAGCCTATCCCAGCTGACTACGGGCGAAAGGCGGGGTACACCCTGGACAAGTCGTCAGGTCATCACAGGGCTGACACATAGACACAGACAACCATTCACACTCACATTCACACCTACGGTCAATTTAGAGTCACCAGTTAACCTAACCTGCATGTCTTTGGACTGTGGGGGAAACCGGAGCACCCGGAGGAAACCCACGCGGACACGGGGAGAACATGCAAACTCCACACAGAAAGGCCTTCGCCGGCCACGGGGCTCGAACCCGGACCTTCTTGCTGTGAGGCGACAGCGCTAACCACTACACCACCGTGCCGCCCACTAGTCCAGAAGGAATGATCTAAACTGGGTCACCTAGGGCAATAAAAGTTGCAAGCTATATACAAGCTATATATAGAAGCTGTATCCACCCTAGGAATATCAACCTATTTGTCAGAAAGAATCCAAAACAGTGAGGAATTGACTGGGATGAAATGATTTGTTGAACTGCTCATTAAGGCTAAATTAGTCCATAACTTCATTAATAATTGTAATGAAGCAAATCTGGGTAGAAGTTATATGCACCTTAGGTATCCCTACCTTCATGCCAGAAAGAATCAAAATTGGTGAAGAATTGAGGGAGAAGAAGCAATGTGTAGAAACTGCTGGTTAGGGCTTGATTAATTACTCCATATCTTCATTATTAATTGCAATTATGCAAATTTGGGTAGAAGCCATATGCACCCCAGGCAGACCTACCTTCCTGCCAACAAGAATAAAAATCAGTGAAGGACTGCGACAGAAGAAGTGATTTTTGTGAAATGTGGACGCCGCCGGATGGACGAAGGACAGCACATGATGGCATAAACTCATCACCTGTTGGCTGGATGAGCTAATAATTCTCAGCATGGCTTGGTGGAGATTTGTAATATAGATCACGGATACAGAGTCTCTTTTGGAGTTAATAAGACAAAAATCCAGCCCATCTTGTTACCAGAGTCAGAAAACTTAATGTTATAGGATTAATTCAGTTACAAAGCACCGGCACTGGAGACTCCTTCCAGAAACACTAAATAAGCATCTCCTTTGAGAAAATGTCTCTATATCAACAGGTACACATAAAAATCTTTTATTTGGAACATTTACATGTGGAATGTTTTGGTGTACACTGTTACTGTAGATACAATAAGATGGCCACATTAAAGCTAGACGGCCTTTCAGGTTTTTCAAGTGTGGGTCATAAAAAGAATTTTCCCCGACACCCAATTGTTTTTGTTTAGTGGACTGAAACCTACTGAATTCAAATCACAGACTTCCAATTTTATTAGTTTTTTTTTAATAGAACAATTAATGAATTTAGAGCCACGTGGCCCTAAATTCTTCGCTGTTATTTCCTGCTTCGCCAGTGACCCAAATAGTATGTCATGCATGACATTGTGGGCTTTCCCTGTTCACGCAAGGCATTGTGGGATACAAATTCGAAACCAGAGAGAAAAATGGAGGAAGTGTGAAAAACTGACAACAGTAACGGAAAGCGAGAAGAAAAGACATTGTTATATACGAAGGAAAGGAAACGCAGGACCAAACTAATAAATATTGGCGCTCAGCGAGCACCTCGGTGTGATCAGCTGTTCGTTTAGCGACAGCATGATGTAACTGTCAGTGCACGCTCAAAGGTAAACCTGTAGATGGCAGTAATGCAACACTAGGTGCCAGCTGCTGTAAAACCCAAAAAGTTGAAGAAGAAGAAGCCGATGAAGGTAAGCATCCACATGCACACACGGACGGCTTCTGTCTGCTTGACTGCATGAAGCGAGTGATTTCATTCACATTATTTGCTCAGGAATCCCCTCAAATTAAATAACTTCCCAGCCACAGAATGGCCTGATATTTTTTTTTAGATATTACAGAAATAAACATATATCACAATGACCAAATTCTAGAGAGAACTAAATTTCACCAATTTTATGAAATTGAAAGGCCGTCTAGCTTTAATATTAAACTGTAATCTGAATTAGAGCCAAACTATCATGAGAGCAGCTGTTATAGAAAATTAAATAAAAAATGCAGAATTGGGTGAATGTGTGTAGTTCAGGTGTGTGTGTGTGTGTGTGTGTGTGTGTGTGTGAGTGCTTTGTGTTTTCCTCTCCAATGTAGTTACCTGCCAGCTCTTCTTTGTCATACGATGGCTACCAACCAGGGAGGGTGAAGGCCAACATACGCTTCCTCCAAGACAAATGAATCTTGTATAACACACTCAGAGGAAAGCGCCGTCTGCCCTATTCTACATACATGAGCTCACAGATGCTTAATATTGGCTATAACTGTGATCGACACGGGACAGAGAGTATGCGCCTCCCACTCAGAGAGCACGGCCAATTTTACTCCCTAGACCCCTGGCTAAAGATGGGTGTGGCATCATTTTAAAAAGAAAAGAAAACATTATATGGTCTTCAAAAGCAATAGTTAAAGCAGATACGCAGAACCATGGCCTCACCTTTCGTTTATAAATGCCTTGAGACCTCAAGAATGGCACAGGAATAGTTTTAAGCATTAACAATAAATCTAATATAGTAATTTTTACAATTAAAATGATTCATACAGGTAGCAATCTGAGTGAATGGCCTTGACATCTGTGATGTCACAGCAGGAAGTCTATCGGTCTCATTGCCATTTCCGCTACACTAAAACACAGAGCTAACTGCAACTTCAATCCTCAATTTTGAGCTAATTTAATCACCATGCCACATAGATGTGTTGCTGGAGGGTGCAGCAACGCAACAGAAGGTGGATTTATGTTGCATTCATGGCCCAAGAATGTTCAGACTGCAAAGATTTGGAAGCGTTTTACGAGAAGTTCATAGATTGGGTGCCTACAAAGTGGTCTCTCCTCTGCTCTGCACATTTTACTGAGGATTTGTACGAAACCTCTGATCTGTTGAGGAGCATGGGCTATAAGCCCGTATTGAAAGAGGGTGCAGTACCAACAACTAAAGGAAAAGAAAACTACAATAAAAGGAAAGTAAGTTCAGTTGCGCCAGTTCTCCCGGAGTGTGAGCCGAGCAGTAATGGTAGAGTACTCAGTATGGAGAAAATGGAGAATGAGTGGACCAATCGTCAATATGCTTGCCTCAGAAGCAATATCTCACCCTTACATGGAAGAAGCGAATGAACGAAGAACTAAACAAAGAACTGAAAGTCAGGTTGTTTCAAAACAATCGGCCACAAGCTCAGCCTTCAGGAAGCGAGAACACAGGCGGGTAAGATACGACTCTCATTTGGTTACATACCAACAACAGCACTCGTTGTTTACCTGCATTTAGATTAATACATGTAACTTGTATTGTGGGCGGCACGGTGGTGTAGTGGTTAGCGCTGTCGCCTCACAGCAAGAAGGTCCGGGTTCGAGCCCCGTGGCCGGCGAGGGCCTTTCTGTGCGGAGTTTGCATGTTCTCCCCGTGTCCGCGTGGGTTTCCTCCGGGTGCTCCGGTTTCCCCCACAGTCCAAAGACATGCAGGTTAGGTTAACTGGTGACTCTAAATTGACCGTAGGTGTGAATGAGAGTGTGAATGGTTGTCTGTGTCTATGTGTCAGCCCTGTGATGACCTGGCGACTTGTCCAGGGTGTACCCCGCCTTTCGCCCGTAGTCAGCTGGGATAGGCTCCAGCTTGCCTGCGACCCTGTAGAACAGGATAAAGCGGCTAGAGATAATGAGATGAGATGAGATGAGAACTTGTATTGTGTGTTTAAGTTACCGGTATGAGATTATTCAATTTGCTTCAGAATGTGATTGTCTCAGTTTATCTGATTATTTAATTAGCTTTTTACGTTTTATCAGTGAAAATGCATGCATGTACATGTATGCTGCATAAGTTATAACACCTATCCTGTTTTAATTAGATTAGATAGATTAGATAAAACTTTATTGATCCCTTTGGGCGGGTTCCCTCAGGGAAATTAAGATTCCAGCAGCATTATTACAGATAAACAGAGAAAAGAAATAGAGAAAACTTCTAGATAAATTAAAATAAATTAAGTATTTACATATACAAATATAAAATAATAAGATATGGGGAAGAGAGGAGGGGGGAGGGGGGGAGAAGTGGGGTTAGGGTAAGTAAGTGTGTGTGGGGGGGGGCAGGAAAGATATTGCACTTTATATTGCACATTGTCTGGTATTGCTTATTGTTAGGCTAGGCTACTGCTCCTTCCTGTCGGAGCATTCTGTCACTGAACAGGCTCCTCTGGTTGCTGATAACGGTGTGCAGAGGGTGACTGGCATTGTCCATGATGTTCAATAGTTTGTCCATAGACCTCTTCTCTGCCACTGTCACCAGAGAGTCCAGCTTCATGCCGACCACAGAACCGGCCCGCCTGATCAGTTTGTCCAGCCTGGATGTGTCCTTCTTGGATGTGCTGCCCCCCCAGCACACCACGGTGTAAAACAGGACACTGGCGACCACAGACTGATAGACCATCCACAGGAGTTTCCTGCAGATGTTAAAGGACCGCAGCCTCCTAAGGAAGTATAGCCTGCTCTGTCCCTTCCTGTATAAGTGATTGGTGTTGCAAGTCCAGTCCAGCTTGCTGTCCAGCCACAGCCCGAGGTACTTGTAGGAATCCACAGCCTCCACCTTGACTCCCTCAATCAGAACTGGTTGTGACCTTGGTCTGGACCTCCCAAAGTCAATGACCAGCTCCTTGGTCTTCGAGGTGTTGAGCTGCAGATGGTTCCTGTTGCACCACACAGCAAAGTCCCTCACCAGGCTCCTATACTCCTCTCTGTCGTCACTGATACACCCAACGATGGCTGTGTCATTGGCAAACTTCTGAATGTAACACAGCTTCGAGTTGTCACAGAAGTCTGCGGTGTACAGGGTGAAGAGAAGAGGGGCCAGCACCGTGCCCTGGGGTGCTCCGGTGCTGCTAATTACAGTGTAATGAGAGTCATATGAGACTGTCAGTTCAATTCCATCCAGTTCTCTAGACGGCTTTGTTCTCTGGCTTTATTTCGTAAGGTGGGGGCCTCCGTGGCCAGCGTATTACTATCGGATTCACTTTCCGACGGTTCGAACTGATATACACACACTCCAATTTCAGGACGATCACAGTCAGATGTATTGCTATCTGAGGAATCCGAAGATTCTCCAATAAATCCGAACGAAGAGGCCGTTGCAACCACTCTCGCCTGCCGAGTCTGGCTTTGGTCTATAGCTGTCAAAGGCCTCGGCCTTAAAACCGGTTACCACTGTGACGTCACACACTCAGGGCTGGCTGGCTCAGCGGGGCAGCTCGAATGCCAACTTTGCAGTCAATTTTAACTCTCAAAAATCTATATATTTTTTATTCCCATTTATGCAGCATACAAGAGTCAAGGATGGAGATACTATCCACTCAGAAATGTATTTAAAAATAAAGGTTCTTTAACTTTAACTTTATCTGCTTTAACTTTAATGGGTCACTTTTTATTTCAAGCAATTGCTTGATCTTCATACGTGTATAAAACCAAGTGCACAGACACATCTTTTAATTTCTCCAGTGTTTTATTCAACCTTTCCTAATTCACATAGATCAGAAAGCCACTCAGTCTCTATGAGGCAAAAGTGTGTCGGGGTCGAGACGAGGCCAGCGCACAGCGCTGACTCGCTCTCTCTGTAAGTGTACACTGCAGATATACACTACATATACTGTACATACAGTGCATATGTGCTCAGATATTATAAACCTATCCTTCTGTCCTAGAGATCAAAACAGCTCTAAAAATAAAGTGAAAAAGGAAAAGAAACGTGTGAATTAAAAACCAAAAGTGCCGACCTTCCTTTGCTACACAGGTTAAATCATGTGGTAGGAAAAAAAAAAGTTCAGAAATCTAGAACATGGACAAGAAAAAGAACATGCTAATGCTATGTAAGATTGTTACTTGGATTTATGTGCGACTGTCCATCACACCACTATCGCGGAAGCGGTGTTTATGTGTTCCCATGGAGACTTATCACATCATCATCATCATCATCATCATCATCAATGTGCTGATTTACAAGAAACTGCCGTGCATTTCCCCTGCACTGTGCATGTTTATACAATCCTGACTTTCATAAATGATTCAATAACAGCTGAATCATTCAAGTGATTCAGATTCAGATCTCACACATACACACACACTTGAAGTAGTTTTGGTCAAACACACCAGCAGGAGTGATCACAATAAACAGGGAGACATTTAAAATGATGAAGAAATACAATAACAGCGACATCTGTGGAAGTAAAACCTCACAAAATATCATCTTGGATGTTCAAGACGATGAATGGTCCATCAAAAGAGAGAGAGAGAGATTCAGAGTTGAGTTAAGCACACAATTTAATGATGAAACTGTGTATAATTAACAGTTATTCCATGAAATCGAGTCGTACATGAGCTGATAGCCGACGAGGTGCGTAGCACCGAGTTGTCCGTAAGCCATGTACGATGAGATTGAGTGGAATAACTATTTTATTCTATCCACATTCACTGGATTTTGAGAAACAGAGCATTTTTATTTTTTGCAAATTCAATCAATAAAAACTTTATACAAAACGTCCGACAAAATCATTTCTGCTTAGAATGTAAACAAACCGGCGAAATGACAGGAGCAATTTGTGAAAAATGCTAAAATAATAATTCTTGAAAAATTTAAAAAAAAAAAGATACGTTCTTACCATCAAATACTTTCATTCCATATTTTGTTGCCTTTTTTTTGTATTTTTGGGGAATTCTGTTAACGAGTAGAGTTTTTATTTCATCCTCGGTTGGTTCAGCAACACGCTCTGCCATGTTCTTCTTCTTCTTTAGGTTTTTTTGGCAGTTGTTAAACCAACTTAAAGGTGCATTACCGCCACCTACTGGGCTGGAGTGTGGAACAGGAAATGTGGACGGACGGGTGGGCGGGGACCATATTCTTTTAGCTATTTCTGTTTCTTTTAAATACTTGATAAAGTTAAAAATCTGACTTGGTTTCATCCTGCCATTTTGTTTTTCTCTACTCCCGGTACATGAGCTGATAGCCTAGTAGTGGAGTAGCCAATCAGAGCGTGCGATTGCTCATATCCGATGAATGTGGATAGAATAATGTTATTTAGTGCTCAAACATAACTCAAGACTTATACATTATTCAGAAGATATGCTGGAGTCTGCATGCAGGGCAGCGTTTGAATAAATGTTATGTCTCAAGTTTTAGAGAAGCTCATCTTGGACACTTCTCAAGAAAAATCTGGCAACCTTAGATGCAAGAACTACACTAGGCTAAGTACGATGATTGATGATTTTGCATAAAATCTGAATGGATCAGAAAATCAAACTGCCAAAACAAAGTGAATATGTAGAACCTTCCCTGCATAAAATATTGACTTTTTGGACCTAGGTCATCAACTCTGAACGTGGCCCGCAGAACACAGAAACAATTCTCAAAAAAAAAAAAGGGCCCTTATATATACATACAGGGTGTTTAAAAAAAATTTGACATCATTTCACAGTCTAATAACTTTGCCAATTCTCGTTCAATTGACCTCAAATTTTAACAGCATGTGTGGAAACAGGTCAGAATTTTATGTTTAATGTTTTTTTTTGTTTTTATCTTTTTAGGTATAGAAATGTCATTCACTGGAAAAGAAAAGGCGTTTTGTGTGTTAGAGTACGCTCGAACACAGTCGAACAAGACCGTGCAGCGTGCATTTATGAGAGAATTCTCTAAAAATGCACCAACCGCAATGCAGATTTGGACACGGCACAAAAAGTTCAAAGAGGAAGGCTGTCTGTGTCTCTCAGGCGGCGTGCATATTGAAAATTTGTTCATGGAATCCACATACCTTTTGAATTTCTCGTTCAAATTTTGAGGAATAAATCTTAGATTTGCTCAACAGTAAGCCTGTTCAGTTTCATTTGCCTCGACTATGTAGTTTCTGGGATATTTACATCTCAAATAATATCAACATTTTTTGAAACACCCTGAAAAAAAATTATATATATATATATATGTACGGTATACACACACTACCGTTCAAAAGTTTGGGGTCACCCAGACAATTTTGTGTTTTCCATGAAAAGTCACACTTTTATTTACCACCATAAGTTGTAAAATGAATAGAAAATATAGTCGAGACATTTTTCTGGCCATTTTGAGCATTTAATCGACCCCACAAATGTGATGCTCCAGAAACTCAATCTGCTCAAAGGAAGGTCAGTTTTATAGCTTCTCTAAAGAGCTAAACTGTTTTCAGCTGCGCTAACATGATTGTACAAGGGTTTTCTAATCATCCATTAGCCTTCTGAGGCAATGAGCAAACACATTGTACCATTAGAACACTGGAGTGAGAGTTGCTGGAAATGGGCCTCTATACACCTATGGAGATATTGCACCAAAACCCAGACATTTGCAGCTAGAATAGTCATTTACCACATTAGCAATGTATAGAGTGGATTTCTGATTAGTTTAAAGTGATCTTCATTGAAAAGAACAGTGCTTTTCTTTCAAAAATAAGGACATTTCAAAGTGACCCCAAACTTTTGAATGGTAGTGTGTGTGTATATATATATATATAGGTAATTGGAGGAAATAACTTCATCTGTAATGACTAATGTGAGTCTTCAGTAATCACTATGTGAGTCTATAATGAGACTTCTGAACCTGGAAGAAGAGGAGATAATGCCATACATTCAAAAAAAAAACAAAAAAAAGTGTATATAGGCAGCAGGCAGTCGACTTGTCACACTCATTTCTAGCAATGTTTTAAACAGCATCCCGAACAAAGAGAAAACACAGCAAACTACAGCAGAGAAAACGTTCAAACCTCAAACTCTCAAAAAAGTAGAAAAAAAAGAAAAGAAAAAGAATTTCATCAAATTACATCACAGTAAAGCACACTATCAGAATAAAAGCAACATTCTTGAAAGTTCAGTAACTGTGCAACTTTGATTTGCAATTGGAGTGATTTCACAAAAGCACCTGATTCAAACGAGACAATTTAGTCAATAAAATTAAAAACAATCCCAGCATGTGACATTAAAAGCACACAGACTCCTCAGTAACGTACATAAAGACATAAAGTGCTTTATCTCTGCCTTCACTTTACACACACACTTTCCCAGGCTGTGTTCCAATACTGCTTCTATAAACCCTTGATGACTCTGTCATGATTCTGGAACATGTGCAGGACAGGAAGCAGATTGTTATTATTTGGAAGCAGAATGGCAGCCAAATTATTTTCCATTTGTATTGAGTTGCGCTTTTTTCTGATGTCGAGTCTATAAAGAGCGATTAATTGGTTTGTAGCTTAATTGGTTGACATTCGCTAACTCCTAAAAGATTCATAAACTGAATTCGTTGTTTTATAAAACACAAATCTCTGTTGGATTGTGGTTCTCCAGGACTTTAGTAAGACACCCTTGAGCTCAGGGACGTTAATTAGCAAGACCAGTGTTTCCTAAAGTCTGGGACGCAGCCCCCTGGTGGGCTGTAAAGGTACTGCAGGTAGCCACAAGAGGTAATTTACAATAAATAAAATAAAAAGTTGGGCGGCACGGTGGTGTAGTGGTTAGCGCTGTCGCCTCACAGCAAGAAGGTCCTGGGTTCAAGCCCCAGGGCCGGCGAGGGCCTTTCTGTGTGGAGTTTGCATGTTCTCCCCGTGTCCGCGTGGGTTTCCTCCGGGTGCTCCGGTTTCCCCCACAGTCCAAAGACATGCAGGTTAGGTTAGCTGGTGACTCTAAATTGACCGTAGGTGTGAATGGTTGTCTGTGTCTATGTGTCAGCCCTGTGATGACCTGGCGACTTGTCCAGGGTGTACCCCGCCTTTCGCCCGTAGTCAGCTGGGATAGGCTCCAGCTTGCCTGCGACCCTGTAGAAGGATAAAGCGGCTAGAGATAATGAGATGAGATGAAATAAAAAGTTTTTAATTTTCAGTTTTGTAATCGAGACTGAAATTAGCATGAAATATTTATGATTAAATATTTACATAAAAAAGTAATAATAACTAATAATGCAATGTCATGGCATTTAAACTACGTGTTGTACTTCACGTGACCGATTGTTGATCCAGAATGCACATCATCTCTCATCATTGGTGGGGAATCGTAGTTGATGGAACACCTCTTTACCGGCAAGGAAAGAGTTAGGCCCACATTCACACAGGATCGTAATTGTAAGGGAAATAATTCATCTTAATCTCATGTGTTTTTCAGATTTCAAACTGGGATGTGGCATTCTCAAATTTGGGAATGGCTGAGCTGAACGACTGTCCTGAGCTGGTAAAATTAAAGCTAGACTGCCTTTCAGATTTTTCAAGTGTAGGTCAGAAAAAGAATTTTCCCGACACCCAATAATTTTTGTTTAGTGGACTGAAAGCTACTGAATTCGAATCACAGACTTCCAATTTTATTAGTTTTTTTAAAATAGAACAATTAATGAATTTATCTCCACATGGCCCTAAATTCTCCACTATTTTTTCCTGCTTCACCATGACCCAATACAAGATACTACATCATGCATGACGTGGTGGGCTTTCCCTGTTCGTACAAGGCATTGTGGGATACAAATTTGAAACAGGAGAGGAAAATGGAGGACGTGAGTGTGTGAATGAAACATGAAAAAACGACTACAGTAACGGAAAGAAAGCAAGAAGAAAAGATGTTACGTTATATACGAAGGAAAGGAAATGCAGGACCAAACTAATAAATATCGGCGGTCAGCGAGCACCTCGGTGTGATCAGCTGTTTGTTTAGTGACAGAACGATGTAACTGTCAGTGCACGCTCAAGGTAAACCTGCGCATGCGCACACACACATGGACTTCCTCTGTCTGCTTGACTGCGCAAAGCGAGCGATTTCATGCACGTTATTTGCTCGGGAATCCCCTCAAATTAAATAACTTCCCAGCCACAGAACAGAATGGCCTGATATTTTGTAAGATATTACAGAAATAAACAGATATCAGAATGACCAAATTTCAGAGGGAACTAAATTTCACCGATTTTATGAAATCAAAAGGCCGTCTAGCTTTAAAATGGTCCAAATTCTTTACTCATTCATTACTCATCTAAATTAATAAAGACTGAAGTACAGCGTCGAATTCATCACTCAAGTTAAGATCGAAAAGTGTAAACTCTTTAAATTTAGTTGAAACATTGGAAACATGGGAAAACATTAGCGAAGGCGATCTAACAACAGCTTTATTCCTCATCGCTCAAATCAAACGTTAGTCTCTAGCACGAGACCAACTCTGACCAACAGCACAGCCACATTTCAATGCAAAAAAAAGTCATCTTATGACTTTATAAATACGATTCTAGAGAAATATAGTGAAGCAGTGTTTGAAAATGTGTTTTCTCTCTCCTGAAAGAAAAACTCAAATAAATTACAGATATTAAAAAAAAAAACACTTGGTTCAGTAATAAAGTAAGAAATGCTATTTTGTTTCTTCCCACCTCAACTCCTGTGACGTATAGCAAACTGAGTAAAAGTCGGCTCTATAAAACTCACTTTGAAAGAGTTAAAAATATTAAGCATTTCATCACTTAAGTCTATAATGGGGCGGCACGGTGGTGTAGTGGTTAGCGCTGTCGCCTCACAGCAAGAAGGTCCGGGTTCGAGCCCCGTGGCCGGCGAGGGCCTTTCTGTGCGGAGTTTGCATGTTCTCCCCGTGTCCGTGTGGGTTTCCTCCGGGTGCTCCGGTTTCCCCCACAGTCCAAAGACATGCAGGTTAGGTTAACTGGTGACTCTAAATTGACCGTAGGTGTGAGTGTGAGTGTGAATGGTTGTCTGTGTCTATGTGCCAGCCCTGTGATGACCTGGCGACTTGTCCAGGGTGTACCCCGCCTTTCGCCCGTAGTCAGCTGGGATAGGCTCCAGCTTGCCTGAGACCCTGTAGAAGGATAAAGCGGCTAGAGATAATGAGATGAGATGAGAAGTCTATCATGACAGTGTCTCAGCCCTCATCCAACAACCTTCACTTGGTCAAATTAAGTAACGGAAGAACCCTAAAGATGGTAGACGGTATTGGAGCACAGCCGTAGACTCACACCAGTGACAAAATGACTGAAAATGGGTCTCGTATAATTATATACACCTATACATAATTCAATACTATATTTGGTTCACGCTAAGCTATTTTCCGTCTCTGTGCAAACATTTCCTTGACCAAAAGATATTGACAAGAAAACGAAGGAGTTTCAGTGCTTTGAAAATTCACACAGCGTTCATCAGGCAGTGTCTTCACCCCAGGAAAATGGCGATCCAGACGTTTACCCTAAACAATGGGAAAACAACATGACTGCATACTCCGTGTGGGGGGATGGGGGCTGAGCCGAGACGGCGGCTCTGGGAGGGACTTTACTGCTCGATAACTGCTGGGAAAGAGAAAGGCAGCTTGGTTCTGTACACCAGACATGAACACAACACAGAGAGTGGAATGGTCCGAAACCTCATACTCACTAGACACTTGTCCACTTGTACTAACACACAGAAACACGGAAAACACACAGACGTTACTTATTACAGTACACGTTTCTCACACTCTCTCTCACACGTCACAGACGTGTGCTGGTGCAACACTGAAGTAAACACTATTTAATAGATATATTTTTTTTAAATCCTGTCTAGATTTAGGCTCCTTACACAGATAAATTAAATATATATATATAACTCTATTCCCAAATATACTATATATCTTATTTATCCATATCATTAACCAACATTTTTAGGAGATAGAATCACAGTTTAGTAACCAAACACTGTCATAAAATTACGGGCCTTCTTTGACGTCTGGCTGCAGTGTCCCTTATTTCATATTTGGCCATGTGACATAAGAAATAAAACACAATGTGGATATAGTGTTACTGTGACCACAACAAAGCTGATTTCCAATACAAGCATCATCTGTCGTTTTATTCCTCTTCTACCTATCAATAGGAGCTTTTTTTAGTATTTGTAGAACGACATGCCATACTTTTTAAAAATCAATTTAGAGTTATATTTATCGTCTGCGAAACAAGTTAGATTAGATTAAATTAATAGCATTTAGCAGACGCTTTTATCCAGAGCGATGTACAACACACCCAGAGCAGCCTGGAGAGCAGTTGGGGGTTAGATGCCTTGCTCAAGGGCACTTCAGCCATTCCTGCTGGTCTAGGGAATCAAACCGATAACCTTTTGGTCTCAAAGCTGCTTCTCGAACCATTGGGCCATGGCTTCCCCCAGCTCCTTCCTGTTATCACTTATACTGTAGCAGCTAGAAGCACTGTTCCTTCATGCACCTCTTTTTTCTCTCTCATGAAGTTAAGACAAAATAGATAAATAAATATTATATATATTTTTATAAATATATCCAGGAGCATGTCATGGTACTGAGAAACCACAAAGATCTCTTTTCTTAAAGACTTTCCTGCGTATGAAAATGTACATTTTTACCTTTGACTAGGCATGCAATGATTCACCCTATTAACGAATCGATTTACGATATTGGGTTCATGATTTGATTTTCCTGCAATATAAAAAATAATAATAATAATAATAATGAGGAAAAGTCTATGACCAAAATTTGCAACGTCCAGTTCTTTATCAACTTAAATATTCCTTTTGTTAAATAATTAAAACAACAACAAAAAACACTTATTTCATTTTCTTAATAACCACCAATAATTATTTCCCCACATTTGTAAAGGTGGGCGGCACAGTGGTGTAGTGGTTAGCGCTGTCGCCTCACAGCAAGAAGGTCTGGGTTCGAGCCCCGTGGCCGGTGAGGGCCTTTCTGTGAGGAGTTTGCATGTTCTCCCCGTGTCCGCGTGGGTTTCCTCCGGGTGCTCCGGTTTCCCCCACAGTCCAAAGACATGCAGGTTAGGTTAACTGGTGACTCTAAATTGAGCGTAGGTGTGAATGTGAGTGTGAATGGTTGTCTGTGTCTATGTGTCAGCCCTGTGATGACCTGGCGACTTGTCCAGGGTGTACCCCGCCTTTCGCCCGTAGTCAGCTGGGATAGGCTCCAGCTTGCCTGCGACCCTGTAGAACAGGATAAAGCGGCTAGAGATAATGAGATGAGATTTGTAAACATTGGAGTAAAATATAATAGCTGATTAACTAAAATATTCCTTTTATCAAAAACTAGCAGGTTACCTGGGTGTAACCCGGGTTCTGGGGGGAGGTGAAGCTCGGACGTGTCAAGTTTAGTGAAGATCTGTCGACAGTGTGTTGATAAATGCAACGTGAAAAGCATTGAGGGAGAGGGTGGGTGGATGTTGTGCCCCCCAAGGACCTCCCTGGGGCCCGTACATGAATTTTGTTGATATCTGCAAAATTCTGGGTCATCCCCCGACCTACTTGCCAAATTTGGTGAAAATCTGTCGAGAAATAGCGACGTTAGCTCAAGACAAACAAACTTTGCTGCTTATTATATAGATGAAAAGCCAATAACTAATAAGCCTTTTTTCAATAAACTTTTCTGAACATTTCTACTCCCTCTATTTGCTTCTCTTTTCTTTATCTTTCAGCAATCTGGAAAAAAAAGGTTTCTCTGATTTTTTGTTAAATCTATTTGTACAGTCTGCAAAGCTGCTTTGCGACAATGTTTATTGTTAAACTTGACTTGACTTGACAGTCAATCACACAACAGCTCTTTCACATTTTAGATCTGTTTTTGTGTGTGTTCTTAGAATTCGAGCTGTGATACTTCCACCAACTGTGAAGTCATGTACATTCCTTCTATTATACATTATTTCACCCTCTGCTGTCTTAGCAATGCAATTAGAGCTGGGAAAACTAAGATTATTCTATCCACATTCACTGGATATGAGCAATCATGCACTCTGATTGGCTACTCTACGACTAGGACATGAACTCATATACCGTGATTAGAGAAAAACAAAATGGTGGAGCGTGTTGCTGAACTAACCAAGGATGAAATAAAAACTCTAGTCTAAAACAAAACCTCAAATTGTTATCAAGTATTAAAAAGAAACAGAAATAGCTAAAAGAATATAGTCCTCCCCCAACACATCTCCTGTTCCACACTCCAGCCCAGTCGGCGGCAGTAATGCACCTTTAAGTTGGTTTGCCAACCGCCAAAAAAACCCTAAAGAAGAAAAAAAGCAACAAAATATGGAATGAAAGTATTTGATGGTAAGAACGTGTCTTTTTTAAAATTTTCAAGAATTCTTATTATTATTATTATAGCATTTTTCACAAATTGCTCTGGTCTTTTCACCAGGTTGTTTACATTCCAAGTGGAAATGATTTTGTCGGACGTTTTGTATAAAGTTTTTATTTATCGAATTTGTAAAAAAAATAAAAATAAAAATGCTCCGTTTCTCAAAATCCAGTGAATGTGGTTAGAATAAAACAGTTATTCCACGAAATCGAGTCGTACATGAGCTGATAGCTGTCAGCTATCAGCTCATGTACGACTCGATTTCGTGGAATAACTGTTAATTGCGCAGCCTGATAATAATCACAATTCAAATTTTATTTAATCGATTCAAATAGTCATAAACTAGGATCGCGATTTATCATCACATGATATACTGTATCATTACATTCCTACTTCTGAGTTTTACAAAGCACTGATGCTGGAGGCTCCTTTCCAGAAAAGACTCAATCAAGGACAAGTCTGCTTAGAGAAAACATCTCTATATCAATAACCACCACGTCTTAGAAAGCAATAGAAAGATCGTATTGGTATAAACCTGTGATTTTAATCATAACTGGAACTATTGTCACTGAGGGGCGGCACGGTGGTGTAGTGGTTAGCGCTGTCGCCTCACAGCAAGAAGGTCCGGGTTCGAGCCCCGTGACCGGTGAGGGCCTTTCTGTGTGGAGTTTGCATGTTCTCCCCGTGTCCGCGTGGGTTTCCTCCGGGTGCTCCGGTTTCCCCCACAGTCCAAAGACATGCAGGTTAGGTTAACTGGTGACTCTAAATTGACCGTAGGTGTGAATGTGAGTGTGAATGGTTGTCTGTGTCTATGTGTCAGCCCTGTGATGACCTGGCGACTTGTCCAGGGTGTACCCCGCCTTTCGCCCGTAGTCAGCTGGGATAGGCTCCAGCTTGCCTGCGACCCTGCTGAACAGGATGAAGCGGGTAGAGATAATGAGATGAGATGAAATAACAGTAAAGTGATTGAATTTGAAAGTTTGAGCAACTGGAAGTTCCAGAACTGGGAGAAGCTGATGGGAGAGAGTGCAGAGCCAGAAGGCTATCAGTATCAGTGCCACTGCCCCGCCCTTAACTACAGCCTCTCGAGTTGGACCCAAAGCGCTCACCTTGTGCTCGGAAATTTTCATGATTCAGCTCACAGGCAGCAGAAATCTCTAAAATTTACAAAAGCGCTCCTTTGAGGTTTAAAAGGCACTTTACTACTTTGATGTGGCTTCTGTAAGACTTTAAAATACAGCAATAACCAGACAAATCTGGACACAAAAAACAATATAACATCAGTAACCAATTAGATTTTCATGTCTAACGGCTGCATTTACGAAAAGTACGGAGTGTCACCATGGCCATGTGTATCCTGGTAAAGGGACACTGCAGCCTTACAGTGAAATGACATGCCAGAGAGTCTCCCGGAGGCTGAAATGAACACATCACTTTTCTTCACTGAACAGGAAAAGGCTTCACATCACCACAAGGACCGGAGGATTTAAAATGAAACTAAAAAAAACAAACAAACAAACAAAAAAACAAACAAAAAACAAGCAAAAAACCCCCCAACAACCTTGTAATTTTGCCTCCATTTCACATCTTCAACCCACAGCTTTTGTCTCTCCATAGCAACGGCTTTCGGCATCATATCATCAGTAAATGAAAGGCAGAGAAAAAGAGGGGAGACTGCAGGACATCACATTCCCATGATTCCACAGAGCAGACGGAGGTGTGATATCCTTTAGGACTCGACGTAAACGTTCCCCCTCTCTTTCTCTGAGATCTCTCTCCGTCCTTCGTGTAACAGCAGTGCACAGACGGGTTCTGCCTGTTTTGCTGTGGCACACACACTCGCACACAGAGATGTGGCTCGACGCTGCCCGGCGACACCTAGTGGCTCTACGGGGAGGGGTCAGTGGTAACGAGTCCGCTTCTCGTCAGAGTCCGAGCCATAGTCTCTAAAAGTGACACCTCTCTGAAGACTCAGTAAAGAGTCCTTCATCTGAGACATCACGCACACACACAAACACACAACAAATAATTGTTTCAGTTAGCAAAATCTCTCTTATTATATTTACAGTGGTGCTTGAAAGTTTGTGAACCCTTTAGAATTTTCTATATTTCTGCATAAATGTGACCTAAAACATCATTAGATTTTCACACAAGTCCTAAAAGTAGATAAAGAGAACCCAGTTAAACAAAAATATTATACTTGGTCATTTATTTGTTGAGGAAAATGATCCAATATTACATATCTGTGAGTGGCAAAAGTATGAGAACCTTTGCTTTCAGTATCTGGTGTGACCCCCTTGTGCAGCAATAACTGCAACTAAATGGTTCCAGTAACTGTTGATCAGTCCTGCACACCGGCTTGGAGGAATTTTAGCCCATTCCTCCGTACAGAAGAGCTTCAACTCTGGGATGTTGGTGGGTTTCCTCACATGAACTGCTCACTTCAGGTCCTTCCACAACATTTCCATTGGATTAAGGTCAGGACTTTGACTTGGCCATTCCAAAACATTAACTTTATTCTTCTTTAACCATTCTTTGGTAGAACGACTTGTGTGCTTAGGGTCGTTGTCTTGCTGCATGACCCACCTTCTCTTGAGATTCAGTTCATGGACAGATGTCCTGACATTTTCCTTTAGAATTCGCTGGTATAATTCAGAATTCATTGTTCCATCAATGATGGCAAGTCGTCCTGGCCCAGATGCAGCAAAACAGGCCCAAACCATGATACTACCACCACCATGTTTCACAGATGGGATAAGGTTCTTATGCTGGAATGCAGTGTTTTCCTTTCTCCAAACATAACACTTCTCATTTAAACCAAAAAGTTCTATTTTGGTCTCATCCGTCCACAAAACATTTTTCCAATAGCCTTCTGGCTTGTCCACATGATCTTTAGCAACTGCAGACGAGCAGCAATGTTCTTTTTGGAGAGCAGTGGCTTTCTCCTTGCAACCCTGCCATGCACACCATTGTTGTTCAGTGTTCTCCTGATGGTGGACTCATGAACATTAACATTAGCCAATGTGAGGGAAGCCTTCAGTTGCTTAGAAGTTACCCTGGGGTCCTTTGTGACCTCACCGACTATTACACATCTTGCTCTTGGAGTGATCTTTGTTGGTCGACCACTCCTGGGGAGGGCAACAGTGGTCTTGAATTTCCTCCATTTGTACACAATCTGTCTGACTGTGGATTGGTGGACTCCAAACTCTTTAGAGATGGTTTTGTAACCTTATCCAGCCTGATGAGTATCAACAACGCTTTTTCTGAGGTCCTCAGAAATCTCCTTTGTTCGTGCTATGATACACTTCCACAAACTTGTGTTGTGAAGATCAGACTTTGATAGATCCCTGTTCTTTAAATAAAACAGGGTGCCCACTCACACCTGATTGTCATCCCATTGATTGAAAACACCTGACTCTAATTTCACCTTCAAATTAACTGCTAATCCTAGAGGTTCACATACTTTTGCCACTCACAGATATGTAATATTGAATCATTTTCCTCAATAAATAAATGACCAAGTATAATATTTTTGTCTCATTTGTTTAACTGGTTTCTCTTTATCTACTTTTAGGACTTGTGTGAAAATCTGATGATGTTTTAGGTCATATTTATGCAGAAATATAGAAAATTCTAAAGGGTTCACCAACTTTCAAGCACCACTGCATATATAAATAAATGTGAAATGTGTTTATATCATTCAGCATTAATGATGCCTTCCCATATGTACAAGCTACCCATGTCATATGCACTAATGCACCCTCATACTATCACAGATGCTGACTTTTGAACTGTGCACTGATAACAAGCCCTCTCCTCTTTAACCTGGAGGATGTGGTGTCCATGATTTCTAAAATTTTGATTCGTCAGACCTTGGGACAGTTTTCCACATCGCCTCAGTCCATCGTAAAAGAGCTCGGGCCCAGAGAAGGTGGCGGTGTTTATGGATATTGTTTATATCTGGTTTTAACTTGCATCTGTGGATGCAGTAATGAAGTGTTTTCACAGACGATGGTTTTCTGAAGTGTTCCTGAGCCCATACAGTGATTTCCACTACAGACACGTGTCTGCTTTTAATGCAGTGTCTCCTGAGGGCCTGAAGATCACAGGCATCCAATGTCAGTTTTCAGCCTTGTCTCTTGCATACAGAGATTTCTCCAGATTCTCTGAATCTTTTAATGATATTATGGACCAGAGATGATGTGATCCACAAATTCTTTGCAATTTGACATTGAGGAACATTATTCTCAAATTGTTGCACTGTTTGCCCATGCAGTCTTTCACATGCCCCTTTTCCACCAAATCAGTTCCAGGGCTGGTTCGGGGCTAGTGCTTAGTTTGGAACCGGGTTTTCGGTTTCCACTGAGAAAGAACTGGCTCTGGGGGCAGAAAAACCAGTTCCAGGCTAGCACCAGCTCTTTGCTGGGCCAGAGGAAAGAACTGCTTACGTCAGCGGGGGATGGAGTTGTTAAGACCAACAACAATAGCAAGACCGCGAAAGGTCGCCATTTTTAAATAAGCGGACGAGATATCATGGATGCAGTAAAGCAGCAGTCATCCATTATTGTTGTTGTTGCTTCTTCTTCTTCTTCTTCTTCTTCTTCTTCTCAGTGTTGTTGTTGCTTCGATGTTTGCGCCAAGGTTTATGCAAACGCAGCGACGTAACTGATGTATACAGCGACGTAATCACGTGGCTCCCCTTAGCACCCCGAGCTATGGAAAAGCAAACTGGTTCTCAGCTGGTTCGCAAGTTGAACGAGTTGTGAACCAGCACCAGCACTGGAACTGATCTGGTGGAAAAGGGGTAACAGAGTGGTGAACCCATCCCCATCTTTACTTCTGAGAGACTCCGCCTCTCTGGAATGCTCTTTTTATACCCAGTCATGTTACTGACCTGTTTCCAATTAACCTAATTAGTTTTTTTTCCGATATTACACAACTTTTTCAGTCTTTTGTTGTTGCTGTCCCAAGTTTTCTGAAACGTGTTGCTGACATCAAATTCAAAATGAGCATATATTTTGCAAAAAACAATAACATTTCTCAGTTTCAACATTTGATATGTTGTCTTGTACTAATTTCAATGAAATATAGGGTTTCCATGATTTGCAAATCTTTGCATTCTGTTTTTAATTTGTACACAGCATCCCAACTTTTTTGGAATTGGGGTTATATTATATAATCGCACATACAGTACATACACAATGCAGTGAGTAAATTTGGTAACTACAAATAAATAAATAAATGAATAAATAAATCAGATTTTGCCATTTATAGGCACTTCACTCATCTGATAATGGGAAAACTGAAACAAAAATGAGTGCTGTATCCGAACTCACTTCCCTGCTCATGTGTTCACTAGTTACTGTACAGACTTTTTTATTTTTATTTTTTTAATCTTTCATGTACAGTAGGCAGGCCTGGGTTGTCAGACAAGCAGCTCATTTGACAGCGCTAGGTCACATTCATTAACCTGGAGTGTGTTGGTGTGACAGGTTTCGAGCCTTTATTCTTATCGTCTCCAGGTGAGCTTTGCTTTGGATTAAACTGCTAATTTTTATTAGCAGTTATTGGATTTATAACTGCTAATTAAATAAAACGTTCTGTATACTGTACAATTTTACAGGAATCACATTATTGTGACTTAAAACTGTATGCAAACCCAACTTACATTCATATTAAGTTCCATTTTTATGTTTAAGATTCAGCAGATGCTATTTGCACCCAGGGTGGAATAGCCAATGTTAGGGGGTCGGGTGTAAATAGCTGTTTACTGAATAGCTGCCATGTGACTATTTTCACCTGGATGCAAAAAGACACTCCGTTAAGAATCTGAAGTTGGTTGTTATGGTGTTAATCCTGAGAAACCCAAAGAATCACACAACACTGTGGTCCTCAGTCTGTCGGCTGCCCATCGCTAGCGATGATGACTGCTTCATTAGGATGCGCAGAAACGCAGCTGGGCCGTGAGGCCCGCACCAGGGCGACAGAGTCGTCCACAGTGGTGGCATGAATGAACCTATCTCCCACCCCCCCCACTCTGTCTGTCCCTCTGAGTTACATGTCGATCCTGAGACCGAGATGCTGACCTGCCTGATCCATCCTGATGCCCTATGTCTGGCTTGAGTCTCATTGCATCGCTCCTGTGGAGGATGGCCCTATATGGACAGTCGAAAGTCGCACTTGGAAGACGCTCCGGACACTTACAGTAATGCTTTTATGTCTGAGGACTGCAGTTATCTTGCTAACTTTAGGACTGCAGTTGTCAGGAACAGTTTTGCACTCAAGTTTCCGTCAATGAACAGTTTATAACTCCAACAAAACAGACTTCATGTTAAAACGATAATGAATTTCCTGGTTACACAATTATACTTTGTGACTACTGAATACAGGAAACTGTTATAAAAGCGAGTTATTTATAATCACGTTGTCTGTTCTCACCCAAATGAGGATGGGTTCCCTTTTGAGTCTGGTTCCTCTCGAGGTTTCTTTTTTGTGTTGTCTGAGGGAGTTTTTCCTCACCACCATTGCCACAGGCTTGCTCATTGGGAATAAATTAGGGATAAAATTAGCTCATGTTTAAAGTCTGTAAATTTCTGTAAAGCTGCTTTGCGACAATGTCTGTTGTTAAAAGCGCTATACAAATAAACTTGACTTGAGCAAAGCGCCTTGCACAGTAAGGTAAGACAAGCGATGTCGTGCCCCCATTGTGTTGTCTCTCTGGACCTCCAGACCTGATGCTAAGTGGTGCACAAAAGTGCCACAGACCTGACAGGTATGGAAGTTGCCCCACAGTAACAACTGACTTGCCAAGTGATGCCATCCGTTGGCCATTTGAGCGGCTCTTCCACATGCCATCTGGTGGTGTGCCATTGATCCTGTTGGGTGCATCTGCCACATTGCACCGAAAAGCACCCTGTTGCCAGTGCCTTATTGGTGATGTACTATTTAACCCATAGCTGGAACCCAGGCAGGTGCTACCACTCCGGGTCAGAGCGGACCTGGGAGCAATGGTGATTGGGGTAACTCTACTTTCCCCAATACTCAAGTCCTTCCGGACCTGACACTCACCACCGGTTGCAATTTAAAGTCATACCCAGGTCCTTAGTGGAAGTGTATTTAGTTGTACATGAGATCTTCATGAAGTAGGATTTGTGCACAAAATGGCTGCAGCCTAAACAAATATGGATCGATTTCCTTCTGATTGTATAATGCGAACACTTCTATACTTGTCAGTAAACCCATCCTAGAATAACATGGCCTCACTATAAATTCTAGGATTTCTTGCTTGTTCTTTTTTTTTTTCCTGGATTACAGATACGATCACTTCCTGGTGTGTCATGTGTCAGCTTTAATGTTTATTTATGTGTGCGTGTGTGTGTGTGTGCGCGCACATGTGCTCTACCTGGTCCAGCAGCAGAACTGATGATTTGATGATCTCTCTCCATTTCTGTAGTTCGGCTTCATGGAAGCGCTGCTGAGACTCTAGAAGCTGAGCCCATTCCACTTGCGTCTGTGGTAATTTACTATACAAATACAAACACGCACGCACGCACACTTTATCAAACAGTACTCAGAGGTGATTCATCCGGTTGGCGTACGCACGAGCAGAGTAGAGCTGTTGGTGTTTGTATCGCTGCACATGCTAGAGTGGAGTGTTCGTGTATCATTACACACAGTTTGCTCGTACCTCTCGTCCAGACTTAGGCCTTGCCAGGTCATCAGGCTCTGAGCGGAGTACTCCAGCATCCACAGCTTATAGAAGAGCATCATGTTCAGGAAAACCAGCAGCACCAGGCTGAAGAGAGAGGACACAAACACACACACACACACACACAGAGTAAAAAATACAAATAAAATAAACAAAGCGATGTTCGGGGGGGAATTAAGAGTCAGGATCATCAGTGAGTGTGTTTACAGTACTGTACAAAAGGCTTAGGAACATGTAAAGAAATGCTGTCGAGCAAAAATGGCTTAAAAAATAATGAAATGAAATGTTTCAACATAAAAAAAATACCATAAACAGTAAGCAAAAAGCCATAATAAATAAATCAAAGTCAATATTTGGTGTGAGACAAGTGAACCCTTTGCTTTTAAAAAAAAATAGTAGTCTCAGGTACAACCCCGATTCCAAAAAAGTTGGGACAAAGTACAAATTGTAAATAAAAACGGAATGCAATAATTTACAAATCTCAAAAACTGATATTGTATTCACAATAGAACATAGACAACATATCAAATGTCGAAAGTGAGACATTTTGAAATTTCATGCCAAATATTGGCTCATTTGAAATTTCATGACAGCAACACATCTCAAAAAAATTGGGACAGGGGCAATAAGAGGCTGGAAAAGTTAAAAGTACAAAAAAGGAACAGCTGGAGGACCAAATTGCAACTCATTAGGTCAATAGAGATCTTGCAGTCACGTGACCGGAAAGTACACAACCCCCATCTTGTCGGTCAAAAACACCGCTGAATACTGCTGCACTCGTGTACAGAATGGATCAATTTCAACCGACGGACTACACGGCTCATTTTTCTAATGAACAGATAACTAGATAAATGTCTAAAATAAACGATCTACAGATTTGTGACCCTTATGGCTTTCCGGACGGAGTTTTCACGACCGTGTCAGTGGATGTTGAACTGCCAGAGGTGGAATACCCAGACGTGTATAATTACCTCATTAACTTTCCCTCGCTGTTCAGTGGTGAAGCACTGCGTGCTTATAAATCTCTGGACAGTTATCTTTACAGAAATTCAGGATTTGTCAGCGACTCAGATGTGGCATCTTGTAAACAAGAAAATAATCCTCATTGGATGGGTAAGTCACTTAAGTATTGAGTATAGCACTGACCAGCCGATTATAGAATAGAATAAGGTAATTCCAAATCGTCCGTCTTGTTTACATGGATCTGGTGTTGGAGAGGTAGAGGCTTGGCAGTGGAGGTTTGAGTAGCTGTTTTCTGAGCTTAGTCAACAGGCCGGCTCTGCCTGTAGCCTCGTTTTTGCTTCTGCTCCCGGCGCCGCCTCCTTCGCTTTGCTTCCGATAACAATCCACGGAGACCCTGCTGGTCTCGCTGTCTCGTCCGGAATGTTATTTTTTTTTTCTCGTCCGGAATGTTGTGCATGTGATGGAAATCGCTACAAACCGTCATTTTCTGCTGGAAACCAATGTCCAGTATGTCCATACGGTTGTAGTGGATATTGAAGTCCGGTACAGACGAACAACACGCAAAAATACACACAAAAAACATAAAAAACGTGCACAGGTAGGGAGAGCTTGTAGCCGCAGCCGTTGTAGTAAAATTGTATATAGTAGGGTTTTCCAGAAGAAAAGGTAGAAGTAAAAGCAGAAGTAGAACCAGAAGTAGAAGTAGAAGGCGGAATATGGCGTTTGATAAGCGGAAGAAGACGAGATGAGACAAGACGAGACCGACATGATGGCATCTGTCACAATCTGGATCGGCTGTGACGTCACATGCAAGTGCTCCATAGGCAATAGGTCATTAACATGACTGGGTATAAAAAGAGCATCTTGGAGTGGCAGTGGCTCTCAGAAGTAAAGATGGGAAGAGGATCACCAATCCCCCTAATTCTGCACCGACAAATAGTGGAGCAATATCAGAAAGGAGTTTGACAATGTAAAATTGCAAAGAGTTTGAACATATCATCATCGACAGTGCATAATATCATCAAAAGATTCAGAGAATCTGGAAGAATCTCTGTGCGTAAGGATCAAGGCCGGAAAACCATACTGGGTGCCCGTGATCTTCGGGCCCTTAGACGGCACTGCATCACATACAGGCATGCTTCTGTATTGGAAATCACAAAATGGGCTCAGGAATATTTCCAGAGAACATTATCTGTGAACACAATTCACCGTGCCATCCGCCGTTGCCAGCTAAAACTCTATAGTTCAAAGAAGAAGCCGTATCTAAACATGATCCAGAAGCGCAGACGTCTTCTCTGGGCCAAGGCTCATTTAAAATGGACTGTGGCAAAGTGGAAAACTGTTCTGTGGTCAGACGAATCAAAATTTGAAGTTCTTTATGGAAATCAGGGACGCCGTGTCATTCGGACTAAAGAGGAGAAGGACGACCCAAGTTGTTATCAGAGCTCAGTTCAGAAGCCTGCATCTCTGATGGTATGGGGTTGCATTAGTGCATGTAGCATGGGCAGCTTACACATCTGGAAAGACACCATCAATGCTGAAAGGTATATCCAGGTTCTAGAGCAACATATGCTCCCATCCAGACGACGTCTCTTTCAGGGAAGACCTTGCATTTTCCAACATGACAATGCCAAACCACATACTGCATCAATTACAGCATCATGGCTGCGTAGAAGAAGGGTCCGGGTACTGAACTGGCCAGCCTGCAGTCCAGATCTTTCACCCATAGAAAACATTTGGCGCATCATAAAACGGAAGATATGACAAAAAAGACCTAAGACAGTTGAGCAACTAGAATCCTACATTAGACAAGAATGGGTTAACATTCCTATCCCTAAACTTGAGCAACTTGTCTCCTCAGTCCCCAGACGTTTACAGACTGTTGTAAAGAGAAAAGGGGATGTCTCACAGTGGTAAACATGGCCTTGTCCCAACTTTTTTGAGATGTGTTGTGGTCATGAAATTTAAAATCACCTAATTTTTCTCTTTAAATGATACATTTTCTCAGTTTAAACATTTGATATGTCATCTATGTTCTATTCTGAATAAAATATGGAATTTTGAAACTTCCACATCATTGCATTCCGTTTTTATTTACAATTTGTACTTTGTCCCAACTTTTTTGGAATCGGGGTTGTACAATGAGTGCAGTTTTATGCGGAAATGAGCTGTAGGTTTTACTGAGCATCTAACAGAACCAGCCAAAGTTCTTCTGGACACTTTGACTGTCACACTCGCGTCTTCATTTTGCACCAAAACCCAGCAGCCTTCATTAATTTGCACTCGGAGCGCTGGTGCAAATTGTTACTCTAACTCCTCAGGCCAGGACTCTGCAGTCTATCTTCATCTGAATAACAAATGACACTTGTTTCAGGACTGCAATGTACGTATTCTAGCCAGAGAAGACCAGTGGTTTGAAAGAGGAGTAAAAGAAGCCATCTTTATCAATCTGGAACGACCATCAAGGAACAGACGAGGTTGTCTGAGACACCAGTTATCAGCCACCTACACTGCAGTCCTTGGTACACTTCCCAGGAAACTGAATACACATCCACACCAAAACTCAGCTGACTTCAATGACTCACATGATGACAGAGAGAGCCAATGACCTACAGATCACTCTAACGACCCTCTAGGCTGCTAACACCGTTCACACCCGGCCCCCAGTGACCCTAATACCCTGTCCACACTAGGGATTTTGTACCGATACGAAACTACTTTCGTACCGCAACACCTGTCCACACTAGCAACTATACCGGTACTGTAGCGGTATAACTGTATCGGTATGAAACCCACAAATGTATGGGTTTCGTACCAGTACAGTATCGGTACTGTAGCGCTTTGCTGTAATGTGGACAGATGAAGCGGCTCTGTATCGATACAAATATAATGTGCAAGCGCAATGAACCATTCCTACGTCTTCCGGGTTATTTATACAATACAATACGCCCGTGCTTTCCAGCTGTAAAATGGCTCAAAACGACCGTGGAGCTACATGGAGCAAAGAAAGGGGGGAGAAAGGGAGAGGGGGAGGGGGAAAGAGGGAGGAAGAAAGGAGGAAGAGGGGGAAAAGGGATAGAAAGGGTGGGGAAGAGAAGGAAAGAGGGAGAAAGTGAGGGGGGAGAAAGGGAGATTCGTTTTCTTTGTTTCTTTCTCAACTGCCTCGCGCGTTTTATACGATTCGACTGAATAAATGACCACCAGAAATACAGACTGTACATTGACAACAAAAAGCACACACACGTTGTTTCATCCGCCATATTCTCGGAAGGAAGTTACTCGGTAACCATGGAAACATTTCGCGCACGCGCATTTCAACTACCGTGAAAGAAAACTGCAAACATTTCTCGCTAGTGTGGACAGATGCACTAAACTGTACCGGTATACTTTGTATCGATACAGTTATACCACTTTCGTACCGGTATAAGTGTGAACACAGCATAATACCTACAGGATACAGGACGACTCAACAATCCAGGTGACCTCAACGACTCTCCTTACGGTTACTTTTGGTCCACTAGAGGATAAATACCTGGAACTCCCCACTAATCAGACAGAACTGAAGAAGCCTTTCAGATGAGAGGTGAAACATCTTCAAGGATTTCAAGCAAGTCCAGTTGCCTTCTTCAGCACCTACGGTTTACTATGACCTGGATGACTGAGAACCTTCACAGACATGTTACTCTAACTCAGGATCTTTCTATTTTCTTCTCCTTCTTCTTCTTCCACTATTTCTCCCTCAGTTTTCAACCAATCATCACCAATTTTTATTACCTCTGGGCTGAATTATGTTGCTATGACTTTTGGTGCTGATCTGGATTACTGATCCGGAATGATCCATGAAAAATGAGATTTTTTTTTTCCAATCACTTATAACTCTGTCAATTTTCATGATTTTTTTCAAGCCTTTTTTTTTATTTTGTTCAGCAAAATGACCTTCACCTTGACCTTCAATTGACAAAGGTCAGCCAACTTTAATCACAGTCTCTATCTTTTTATGTTCTTTTTTTAATCTGAAAAGCGGTCTCTTATTTACAACAATGCTCAAAAAACCTCATGTCTGATCGTCCAAGACGACTAAAGTCTGTGCAAGGACGAGTAAAACTTTAATGGTAATCGTTCGATCGGACGACAAAAGTTAGTGCTGGCAACCGAAGCAACACAGGCAACCGCTCCGTGGTGCAGGTTTGAACTGTCAGTCCGGCAGTAGCATATTTCAACTATCATTATTATTATGCAAAGTGAATCACGCATTGTGATATCTGACTCCTCCTCAAAACAAAGTTCACCTGTGTCTATCGAAAATCTTGTTTTCCTGGACTGGTTCCCATATAAAATTAACCCTACAAAGCGTCAGAGACATTGACTGTATGCTCACTCTGTGCTAAGAGAGCAGGGACCCAGTCTAAAGTAGCTCATCTCGTTTCACGGGAAATGCATTAATTCTTTACCCCTTAAAGCAGTTGCTACAGCCACCCTTGTATATGTATATACTGTTCAGCCTGAGAACATATTTACAAGAAAAAAAGTCTAAAGACAAGGTTTTAGACAAAGCGTCATACGTCGTCATTATGGGATATACACGGGGTTGTCATAGTCGTCATTTAGGGATACACACGGGGTCGTCATATGTCGTCATTAAGGGTTACATTAAGAGTTAAAACATTTTATTCATCAACGCGACGATATATAAAAGTACAAAAATATTTTGAAGAAATCATTCAAATGTCCTTGTTTTTGGTCATAATTCATTGAAGTATGCGTGTGTTTGAGTGTACTGGAAAAGCTCGACTCAGAGGGGCCCACGTAATGGCGTAATTATACCAATTGGCTAAGGGCGACGAGGGTCAAGGACATCATGTGCCAGCAGCATGGTTGAAGCGGGCAGGTGCCAAAATTGGAACTTTTATATCACAATTGGAGTTAATAATAAACTATATCACTGAAGAAGGTTCCTTACCTCTAACCAGTGTGTGTGTATATATTTATTATTATTATTTACAATGGGTGGCATGGTGGTGTAGTGGTTAGCGCTGTCGCCTCACAGCAAGAAGGTCCGGGTTCGAGCCCCGTGGCCGGCGAGGGCCTTTCTGTGTGGAGTTTGCATGTTCTCCCCGTGTCCACGTGGGTTTCCTCCGGGTGCTCCGGTTTCGCCCACAGTCCAAAGACATGCAGGTTAGGTTAACTGGTGACTCTAAATTGACCGTAGGTGTGAATGTGAGTGTGAATGGTTGTCTGTGTCTATGTGTCAGCCCTGTGATGACCTGGCGACTTGTCCAGGGTGTACCCCGCCTTTCGCCCGTAGTCAGCTGGGATAGGCTCCAGCTTGCCTGCGACCCTGTAGAACAGGATAAAGTGGCTACAGATAATGAGATGAGATGAGATAAGATAAATATTTAGAAAATAAAAATTATCAACATACCACCATTGTGGCACAGGAACCTGTGATTGGTGGACAGCCGACAAAGGGTGTCTCCCATTGGTTGTAAATCGTGACATAAAAATCGTAAACACAAACGGGACCCGCTGATTGGCTGTTCACATACTGAAGCCAAGCGGAGATGTCCGGCATCTGTTGCTGTTGTCCGAAGAAAACTACAGCTAAAAAAGCTCTACTACTGGATTACTTGGACAATCTTAGTCAGGAAGAAGCGAAGAAAAAAAATCAACTGCATTCTGTCCTCTCCAAAATAAATTAAAGCTCTGGGCAAGTAGAATTGTTTTTCAGGCAAGTATGTTTCGGGTGCTGCTTGCCCATTGGGCAAATAAGGCTGGGAGATTTTTTTTTTCGGGACTGTACAGTAATATGCTGCTCAGATCCAAACTTTTTTTTTTTTCCCTGTAACATTTAATTTTGTGCTGGAAAACGAACGTTTGGATCTCTAAAATGTTTTTGTACTGACTCGGTAATATAGAAGTCTTACAACAGAAATCTATAACAAAGTTTGTATGAAAAAATATAAGTCTTTAGAGGAGGAATAAAATATACTGAAAGTACTTTTACAGTTTTTTACAACGTTTATATGCAGTAAATATGTACCTTATGCAGATCCTAATGGCAGCCAAAAGAGGAGAGAAGAAACATAATACACACAAAATGAATCACATAAATACAAATCTAAACAAGATTACAATAAATGTGTGCAGGAGGAAAGGACTGAGTGGAGATCTGTGACAAGTACAGAGATAAAAATAAACACACTTACACGAAACTGATAATGAGCAGCAATTTGGAGATTTTACAGAAGGCGCCGCCCCCTGGGGTGTGTTCAGGAATGTGTCTTGTTTGTGTGGAGCCTGTTAGCAAAGGCGAAATGAGTTACATCAGCAACGTGCTACAGCGTTACAGCGTGTTAGTGTGTGTGTGTGTGTGTGTGTGTGTGTGTGTGTGTGTGTGTGTGTGTTTTATCGCACCTGATACATGCTTGATTCTATGGATGACCTCCTCGTCAGTAGGCGTGGTCACAGGGCTAAGTGTTTCCTCCAGGTGAGGTGTGCGTAGGTGTGGGAGGGCCCTTTTTCTTCGCCTCAGGGTGGAGTTTTTCAGGTTTTTCATTTTCGGGGAAGGCCCGTGTGCTTCTAAAAGCAGGTCCTCAGCTTTTGTCAGCTCCAGTTCTGCAGGAACGGGTAGTTATGATCAGTTACATGGCACGGTTTTGAAAAATTTTATTGTTCTTGCTCCTCTACTGCTTAGAGAATTTGTAAATAAAAATCACAAATACGTTGACTGGGGCTGTTAAGAGGTGATTGTGCAATACCATTCCGTCAGTTAGTCACTTTGCTTTTTTTTTTCCCCTGCACATCACATCACTCCACACATCACATCACATCACATCACATCACACGGTTCTGTTCATAATTTTTATGGACAGAATTTCTAGGCGCAGCCAGGGGCTGGAAGGAATCCTGTTTGGGAACCACAGGATTTCATCTCTGCTTTTTGCAGATGATGTTGTCCTGTTGGCTTCTTCAAACCAGGACCTTCAGCATGCACTGGGGTGGTTTGCAGTCGAGTGTGAAGTGGCTGGGATGAGAATCAGCACCTCCAAGTCCGAGGCCATGGTTCTCGACCGGAAAAGGGTGGCTTGCCCTCTCCAGGTTGGTGGAGAAGTCCTGCCTCAAGTGGAGGAGTTTAAGTATCTCGGGATCTTGTTCACGAGTGAGGGAAGGATGGAGTGTGAGATCGACAGGCGGATCGGTGCAGCCTCCGCAGTGATGCGGTCGCTTTACCGGTCCGTCGTGGTGAAGAAGGAGCTGAGCCAAAAGGCGAAGCTCTCAATTTACCCATCGATCTACGTTCCGACTCTCACCTATGGTCATGAGCTTTGGGTAATGACCGAAAGAACAAGATCGCGGATACAAGCGGCCGCAATTAGTTTCCTTCGCAGGGTGGCTGGGTGCTCCCTTAGAGATAGGGTGAGAAGCACAGTCACTCGGGAGGAGCTTGGAGTAGAGCCGCTGCTCCTCCACATCGAGAGGAATCAGCTGAGGTGGCTCGGGCATCTTTTTCGGATGCCTCCTGGACGCCTCCCTGGGGAGGTGTTCCAGGCATGTCCCCCCAGGAGGAGGCCCCGGGGAAGACCCAGGACACGCTGGAGGGACTATGTCTCTCGGCTGGACTGGGAACGCCTCGGTGTTCTTCCCGAGGAGCTGGCCGAGGTGTCTGGGGAAAGGGAAGTTTGGGCTTCCATGCTTAGACTGCTGCCTCCGCGACCCGGTCCCGGATAAAGTGGAAGAAGACGAGACGAGACATCACATCACATGATTGTGTGACCTTCCTGCTGATTTAAAAGATTTGAAACCATTGGTATTTTCTGAAAGCACCCAAATAACAAGTTTATAATGTTCACATGATAAATTAGTGCTAGGATTGTATCATGGGTTGCGTTGTGTGCTTTTAGTGAGCCTGTTGTTTATGACCTCGCTCGGGACGGAGTCCACCAGGGGGCGAGGTATTGTTTTCGGTTGGGTTTCTTTGTTTTATTGTTAACGGTATTACGGGAAAACGGCTGGACCAATCTTCATGAAACTTTCAGGATAGATGGGCATTGGTCTCAAATAGAACCTCCAACATTTTGAGGGTCATCCGGTCAAGGTCACCAAAAAGGTCAAAATCATTTTTGTTGTGGTCACTGCCTCATATAGAGGCGCTAGCCACTATGTCATCGTGCTGTAAGAATGTAAGAGTGTAACAGTCGCGCACTGTGCATGCGCATACACGTGTTCCGATTAAAATGGCTGGTAAGTGTATACAATTCAGTTCACCATTCAAAATAAATGGACTAGACTAAAGAAATCGCTTTCAGACATCTCATCTCATCTCATTATCTCTAGCCGCTTTATCCTTCTACAGGGTCGCAGGCAAGCTGGAGCCTATCCCAGCTGACTACGGGCGAAAGGCGGGGTACACCCTGGACAAGTCGCCAGGTCATCACTGGGCTGACACATAGACACAGACAACCACTCACACTCACAGCTACGGTCAATTTAGAGTCACCAGTTAACCTAACCTGCATGTCTTTGGACTGTGGGGGAAACCGGAGCACCCGGAGGAAACCCACGCGGACACGGGGAGAACATGCAAACTCCACACGGAAAGGCCCTCGCCGGCCACGGGGCTCGAACCCAGGACCTTCTTGCTGTGAGGCGACAGCGCTAACCACTACACCACTGTGCCGCCCCGCTTTCAGACATGTTTATGCTTATTACAGAGGGAACGTGCATTCCACTGAGCTCTAGCGCCAGGCCATTTCCGTGAAATAAGAGTTTGGGTCATGGCGACAGCGTGTGTATGTCAGCCTCGGTTCAGAGGTTTCAGTTTCGAAAACTGTAAGAGGTAAGAGTAGAATAATATAAAGTACAGACACTTGGTATATTTTACTCCTGTGATTTTTAAATTGTTCATTTTTGGATTACGCTTCATTTTTGTGGCTACTGCCTCAAAGAGTAAATATATATGCTATATTTACTGTATGGACATGGGATCAGAAAACAATTTTATTTATAAGCAGTAGCCACATGTACCCAAAGGAACTTATTTTTTTTTCACGATATCTTCCTTCATATTCATCATAAGTGCTACCGGGCGAGGTTTGTTTTGCCTGGCAACACTTGTATATTATACAGAGGGGAACCGTCAGGGCCTTCTAGGCATTCAGAGAAGGCCCAAATATATCAGCATTTCAAATCTCATCTCATCTCATTATCTCTAGCCGCTTTATCCTTCTACAGGGTCGCAGGCAAGCTGGAGCCTATCCCAGCTGACTACGGGCGAAAGGCGGGGTACACCCTGGACAAGTCGCCAGGTCATCACAGGGCTGACACATAGACACAGACAACCATTCACACTCACATTCACACCTACGCTCAATTTAGAGTCACCAGTTAACCTAACCTGCATGTCTTTGGACTGTGGGGGAAACCGGAGCACCCGGAGGAAACCCACGCAGACACGGGGAGAACATGCAAACTCCACACAGAAAGGCCCTCGCCGGCCCCGGGGCTCGAACCCAGGACCTTCTTGCTGTGAGGCGACAGCGCTAACCACTACACCACCGTGCCGCCCGCATTTCAAATGTTATATTTAATTTCTTTCATTCTTTCATAATTTCATTATAATTATTCTCTTCTAATTCGGCCTCATTTTCTATCAAATTTGCTTCAGAAATGAAAGGGTTACTGTCCTGAAAACATTAAAATCGAGTTATCCAGTGAGATTGTTTTGTTTGTTGTCTCTAGGCTGAGAAGTGTTTAGAGCTGCTCACTCATTGGTTAGGACTTCCTTGCCGGGACAGAAGGCCATGGCAGTGTACGTTTATGTAGGAAGTGACAGATGACTGATTAACCAATCAGATTTTGATTTATAGTGGAAGGGACCAACATTTTATCGCCCTCTGCCTTCTCGAAGGCCAACGTGAGCTTAACTGCGAGGTGTTCATCAGTAGTGTTAGCGAATGCAAATAAAGCGATCAAGCCATTGCTATCAAGAGCAAGTAGCACAGACTAATGACCGAGAAACTAAGATTTCTGTCTCCAGACTCTTCTTCCATGCTGCACACTTGCTATAGTAGCCTAGTAAACTAGACCCACCCGCCTAGCGGACAAAAATATTTTTTGCCTAGCGAATGGGTCTAGCCTCGCACCATATAAACAAAAACACCCCGGGCATCAAATCGTGCCCGCCAATCACAACGCAAGGTTTTTGTTTGGATTCTTTGGGCGGGCTTTTGCAGGAGTGACGACAAAGCTGCGCGACGCTGGAGAAAGCGCAACAGGAAAGATGGCTACGGGCTAGTGAACAGCGCAAGTTTGACTCCGCTTTGGAATCAGTTTTAGAAGAATTAGACTTGGAGTTTTGGTTGAAACATGAGCAGGAAGAGGCTCTCCGCTCATTCCTTTTCAAGAAGGACGTTTTCACTGTTTTGCCGACCGTCTATGGCAAAAGTCTGATCTACCAGCTGGCTCCGCTCGTAGCCAAAAGGATGGGGCTAGTTTGTGCAGTACGAAGAATTAATAAACAGCTTTGAAACATTACTTTTTGATTGTTTCTTATTTTCCCGTTATTTTAAATTTAAGGGAAATTATTTCACCAAACACCACTAAATAAAAACTCTCAAAAACAGTTTAAGCAAACCCTTGAAAAAAAAGTGTATGTGGTACAGACTCCAAACTTGTGGTCATTATCTCCAAACTTCTTAATATCTAGAACCTGTTTATTAATTAATACGCATTTTGAAAAATTATTTATTTCAAGGTCTCCCCCACTGCTTTCTGTCGCTCTGACTACGTCACAGTTGCGCTGATTGGTCAGAGCGTTGGCCTATACGCACAGAGACAGTTTGAAAGACAGCGGTTTGTTCCTCCTACCCGCTTCGGAAATGTCTACGAGCGAGTCCAGACTAAATATTCACATTTAGTCTGGCTTGCCAGGCTATTGCTATAGTATTTTTCACTCATACTTAAGTATTAATTTCCCTGTGTAATTTACTTAGTTACTTTTAAAACATCAACAATTACGCACAATGGAGCGACCTGGCAGCCTGCCGCTAATCCCTTACAAAATCCTTCGCCTTGTTGCTTTTTTGGTGTCTGGCTAAGCTCAAGTCCCAGCTCTAATAGTAACAGTTCGCCACTGGTATTATGTAGCCACATTCTTTTAACTGTTGCTTGCTTTGTGGATTTTGTGCGTGTCCTATATGTATTTAACCTGTCAAAGGATAACAGATGAACATTATGCTGCATTCAACTAAAACCCATAATTCTGAATTCCTGACCTCCAACTAGGAAAAATAAAAGAAAGCGCCACCTCAATTTGGAATGTTAGGAAGGTTTCCACAATCCAGAGTTCAGGATACGACATGTCAACATGGCCGTCAACAGGAAATAAAATATTGCTTCACAACTTTAAATGAGATTCTAATAGTGTTTACTTTAGATCAAATCAACAGAGACATTTGTTGGTTCAATCTATAGTATCGTCCAAACAATTTGCTATTATTAAGGAAATAAATATACACATCACAAACTCATGATCAATAATGTTAGCTGGCTAACAATAAACATGAAAACTGTCCAATTCTGAGTTCAGATTTCTCAAAATGCCATCAAGTGTTGGGGTCTGAGGGTATTTTCTGGCACTCTAATGAGTTTGGCATGCTCTGATTTTGTTGTCAGTTTCAACAAATCTAAGCAGTATTTTCAAAGTCATATGACTTTTTTGTATTCAGCACAAGTTCAGCTACAATAATATCTATGTAGTATGTATGTCATGATTGTACTTAAAAATAACAGATAAATGAAGATGTTGTAAAAATCAGTTTTAGAACCATGTTGGAATGTGTGAAAAAACATGACCTTACCCATTGTGACGAACCGTTTTGATCACTTGAGGTCAATCTGTTCAGTCTTAGGAATGGATCAAGTACAAAAACTTAAATCTGCTCAACTGATTTGGACAATTAACTGACCATCAAAAAATATATGCCCTATTGTTCTGGGATAAAGGGTTGGCAGTGGGAGGGGTATTCAATGAGAAGAGTAAAAAATTCCATTCCATTCAATGAGAAGAGTGAAAACCTCTCCCACTGCCAACTCTTAATCTCATTAGGTCATGTCACAATGGGTAAGGTCATGTTTTTTTTTTTTCCCACACATTACAGCACAGTTCTAAAACAGCTTAATTTATCTGGTATTTGACTTTATTCAGCATGTATTGAAATTAACTCTTGTAATATTTACTCAGTTCAGAGCCACAACCAACTCTGTTACACAATTACTCTGTAATTCTGCTCCCACACCAACTCCAAATTTTACTCTCTAAACTCAAAATCGAGCAAAATTAACTATTTTTGAGGAAAATACTTTTAACTCTGGAAAAAAATTGCTCAGTCATTTTTCCTTTGCATGCACTACAGCGCACACATCAACCAATCTGCTCATAATAAAGAGAAGAAATATTTGCACTTACTCAAGCTGATCTTTGGCTGGATCGAGTCGAAGTAATAAATAAATTAAAAAAGGCACCACTCATCATCAGTGTCGCAGTTCTCAAGACTGAATTGAATTGCTGTCCTGAATCATGAATTGATTCGCTGTCCTGAAACTGAATCGCTGTCCTAAATCATCTGAAGCACATAAAATCCGCGTGCCATCTTGCAGCAAGTTTTACCTCCAAATATCCTTAACTATGTCTGACAGATTTTATCCTATTTATGGTGGGTATTCCTAGTCTGGTTAACACCAGACCATATCACAAGTGAAATATGGTCTGGAATCCGCCTATTGAATTTCTCGTAGGGGAGGTGTGGTTTACGATTGTCAACGGCCGTTTATTGGACGTTGCGAATGTCTATCATTTGGCATATACGTAGCCCATGGCCAATCATGGCAGTTGTACCTGGTGACGTAGTTAGAGCGACGAAGAAGACGAAGAGGCGAAGAAGAGAAGGAAAGAGAAAGAGAAGGCAAAACAAAAATAGGAAAACAATGGCACCGAACGATTACTGCCGTTTGTGCAAGACAAAGCTTGATCGAAAGTTTGGTTCGTATCGCTCGCCGCCATGTTAAATGTGATCCGTAAACAGTCCCAAATAAACTACAAGCTTCCATTTGTCGAGTAGTACGCGTCACCGTCTTTCCACCCCTCCCCACTCTCTGATTGGCTCCCTAACTCAGGCGAGCTTTTAGACCATAGTTTCCATGCTGTCTTTTCAGATTGGAACGATTGTGCAAAGCAGCATGGGATTTCCCAGGCTAGGGTATTCCCACTGCAAAAGAGAAACCAATCGAAACCGAAATAGTGAAAGTGATTATCATGCCGTTACCATGTGAAGAGTCTTTTATGAATGTGTAAGTGCACGCTCAGCACTCCGACTCCAGTGTGACTGAGTAAGGTGACGAGTTTTATGTAATTTAAAGACTATAATAGTATATGGCAGTAGGCACATAGGAAAGTGTAAAGTATAAAGTTTCTGTCAATATGTTTATCTTGCTTGTATGATGAAAAACTCCTGAAGATATTTATCTAAATACATGACCTACTCATTCTAAACCTGCTGAGCTTCGCCAGTGAAGTTCTCGACCCCAAAGGGTTAAAATCATCCTGAAACTTACAAGGCTGATGCTGACGTAAAGTCGACCATTTGGGAATTCATGTCTTGAAATTTTTATTTAAAAAAGTTAACGCCCTCTAATCAGAGGTGGGCGTCCCACGTCCCTCCCCCAACCCTGGAGTGGGAGTCATTTTCAAATACATGCTGATCGAGCCTCACTGAGCAACTCCTTCCTCACACATCCATGCCACGATATCTAAAAGTCCTGCTCACCGAGGCTCCTGAAGTTCTCCTCCAGTCCACTCCAGAAGTTCTTCTCGATGAAACCTTTCACCAGTCCCCATGGCTGCTTCCTGTATCGCAGCTCTGTAGAAACCCTGCAGCAAAGAACACAGTCACCTTAAAGCTTGATTCTTACAGGCCTAGAAAGTGCAAGAGAGATTCTTCAAAATCATTGGCGTCCTGCATAAGAGATGATCTTATCTCATCTTATTTATTTATTATAGAATGACATCATAGTTTGTCCAATTATAGCAGAACATCAGCAAAAAAAGTGAGTTCCTGTTATCGCTTACATGATAAAAGCTTGTCTTTTTTCTCTGTTTTGAAGTTAAAGGGATAGTTCGGGATTTTTGACATGAATCTATATGGTATCCCCGTCAGCAGTGTCGTGCATCCACACTGACTTACCCCCGACAGTGTTCTGTGAGCCTAGATATTGTACAGTGTTGGTCAGTGCACAAGTAGTTCCGGCAGGTTTCCTGGGGTCTGCAAAGTAACACGTTTTTCTTCTCAAAACAGCTCATGTTCGAATGAGTGATTTATTAGCATAACAAAACCCTTGTAGTCCAAAAAGTCACACCTTGTAATTGCTTGGGGCTACTTTCTCTCAATAGCGATCAGTGCGCGCTGTCACTGTTAACAGTTGTGTGCGAGCTAGCCAACAACTTTCATTAGTTGTTCGACAGTGTTTAGCAGCAGCAAATTGCTTTCCTCCTCAGTATACAAGTGCGCTTCCATGTCAGGGAAAAAGAAACTACCACTGCTGCCTATGTAGTGCCCTATTTATACAAATAGGAGTCATTCAGGATTCAGCCATGTTTTTGCTCCGTGTCATGGCTGAATCCTGAATGACTCCTATTTGTATAAATAGGGCACTACATAGGCAGCAGTGGTAGTTTCTTTTTCCCTGCCATGGAAGCGCACTTGTATACTGAGGAGGAAAGCAATTTGCTGCTGCTAAACACTGTTGAACAACTAATGAAAGTTGTTGGCTAGCTCGCACACAACTGTTAGCAGTGACAGCGCGCACTGATCGCTATTGAGAGAAAGTAGCCCCAAGCAATTACAAGGTGTGACTTTTTGGACTACAAGGGTTTTGTTATGCTAATAAATCACTCATTCGAACACGAGCTGTTTTGAGAAGAAAAACGTGTTACTTTGCAGACCCCAGGAAACCTGCCGGAACTACTTGTGCACTGACCAACACTGTACAATATCTAGGCTCACAGAACACTGTCGGGGGTAAGTCAGTGTGGATGCACGACACTGCTGACGGGGATACCATATAGATTCATGTCAAAAATCCCGAACTATCCCTTTAAGACAAAAAATGTTACTGAGAAACGAGTAAAATGTTCCTGTCGGGATAAATCATTACCAACAGGAGCAGTCGAATGACTGTAATGCTATTTTAGAACACACTAGAGAACAGCGTGAGTTCAGCATTATGTACCTGAGCCGACACTTGTTCTTGGCCACGCGTGTGAGTGTGTAGCGGTTGAGTGTGTAGAAATAGTCGTGATAAGGAACATCATGAGTGACAACTTCCGCATCGATGATGTAACACTCGTTCTCCTGGCTGGCCTTGTACAGAGTCTAATGATCAGAGAGAGAGAGAGAGAGAGAGAGAGAGAGAACCTTTAACAAGACAAATCATGACAACCAACCAATATAGACTGAATACACACTCACTGGCTACTTTATTAGGAACACCCATACACCTGCTGTTTTATGCAGCACAATGTATAAAATTACACAGATACAAATCAAGAGCTTCAGTTAATGTTCACAAGGTTCAAGCATCAGAACGGGGAAAAAAAACAAAACGTGTGACTTTCTTTCACTGTGGCATGAGTGTTGGTTTGAGCCAGATGGACTGGTTTGAGTATTTCAGAAACTGCTGATCTCCTGGGGTTTTCACACGCAAACAACAGTCTCTAGAGTTTACACAGATAGAATGGTGCGAAAAACAAAAAAAACATTGAGTGAGTGAGCGAGTGACAGTTCTGTGGGTGGAAACAAACGCCTTGTTGATAAAAGAGGTCAGAGGGCCAGAACGTCAAGGACGTAGGAGCTCATCTGCCCCGCCATCAAAACAACCGTGACGACCAAAACATCAAACAGAGCTGAAATGTGATGTTGTGAGAGAGGACCAACCTCTACGACGAATAGTTTACAACAGGAAAATCAACAAAGGACTAAATTTTGTTCCCTGAAGGAAGATCAACCCAAAACATCGATCAGAACTGAATTTGCACGATAAATGAGACAGGAGATGCAATTCTAGTCGGAAGGAAATGTGTTAAGTTGACCTAATGACTAATTTGTTCGCAAAAAATTGACAATACGCCGACCAAGTTTTGTACAGAAGGTCGAGTTCTTTCAAATAAAACAATCAGAACTGAAATCCATTGAGAACTGAGAGAGGGAGGAGACACGATTAAACTGAAAATAAATACAATTGCAAACAAATTATTTACAGGAGGAAAATCAAACAAACAAATGACCGAGTTTTGTTCCTCAAGGGAAGACCAACCCAAAACATCGATCAGAACTGAAATCGGAGGAGAAATCAGAGAGGAGATGCAATTTATTGAGAGGCCTGGAAAATTTGGCCGAATTAGTAACTTCTCATCTCATCTCATTATCTCTAGCTGCTTTATCCTGTTCTACAGGGTCGCAGGCAAGCTGGAGCCTATCCCAGCTGACTACGGGCGAAAGGCGGGGTACACCCTGGACAAGTCGCCAGGTCATCACAGGGCTGACACATAGACACAGACAACCATTCACACTCACATTCACACCTACGCTCAATTTAGAGTCACCAGTTAACCTAACCTGCATGTCTTTGGACTGTGGGGGAAACCGGAGCACCCGGAGGAAACCCACGCGGACACGGGGAGAACATGCAAACTCCACACAGAAAGGCCCTCGCCGGCCACGGGGCTCGAACCCAGGACCTTCTTGCTGTGAGGCGACAGCGCTAACCACTACACCACCGTGCCACCCCGAATTAGTAACTTGCTTGCAAAAAATTTGACAAAACAACAACCACGTTTTGTGTGGAGTGAAGAGTTCTTTCAACCAAAACAATTGCAACGGAAATCCGTGGAGAACTCATGGAAGAGATACGATTTAAAGGAGAACTGAAGTCATTTTTAAACTTGCTTTATTTCTTAATTAACGTGTTATTCAATTACGTTTTCGGTTTTAGTAACCTTATATCGTGACTCGTATTGGCAACTAATCGCAATTAAATATTATACTTATCGGCCTATTCGGTTTTTAGCCGTGTTGAATTTAGTTCGTTTGGTCCGCGGCAGGCGTCACTTATCCGCGCGATCTTCACGAGACTTGTGCGAGACTTCGAAACGTGAAGAAGTGTCAGCCAGGTGTCAGTGCCGCCATTTTGAAAACTGTTTTCCAAACAAAGTATTGCACAAAAACGAGTTTAAATGACGATTACTGCCTACTTTTTTCAAACTTTCCTGACTGCTATCAAAACAAACAAAACTTCCGGCTTGATTACATCAGCATTCGAAAGAGGGCGCGCACGTCTTTTGACAACGTTGGAAGATGTTGGTCGCTTTGATTTCCGCTGTACGTTTTACTTCTGTCCTACGATGTCTTGCACAGGTCTCAGCGAATCTCGTTTACGGCCATTGCTTTGACATATGGACTGATATATTACAGAGCATATTTCAAACACTCATAACTTGCTATAGCAGTGACAAAATAGCTATCAAAAATGCATTCCGATATTTAATAAAATGAGAGAAATAGAATTTTGATAATTAAAAAAATTTGCATTCAGTTTCTCTTTAACTGAATTGTGGATGACGGACGGACGCCACGCCTTAAAGTGCATATCCTGGACCAATTCCTTTTTTTTTTAATATGAAAGTATGTCCCTTTACACACTCATCCAGAAGGGTAATTTTGCACAAGGCCATCTGTCTACAGCAGAACAAAATAAAATAACAAAACGCGTCTGGAAAAATCCCAAGGGAGTCTGGAGCCAGATTCATGACGTTACCTGCGGAAGCGCCAGCAGGCTGCGAGAGCTTTGCACGGTTTCAGTGCACAGCCTGTGTAGACCAAGCGCTCCCATTTCTCTCTCATTGTCCGGTCTTTTGGGAAACGATGAGTACTAATCCCATCAAGATTGGTGTTGCTACACCCTCCTACGATACATCTGTTAACCATTTTAATAATTACGTGATAACGTTGAAGAAATTTGCAGAAAACCACCAGGTCGTTTTCTCATAAACCAGCTCACTAATGGCCTTTTTCCACTACCCTTTTTTAGCTCACTTCAGCTCACTTCATCCCGACACGGCTCGCGTTTCGACTACCTTAGAGCAGCACGACTCAGCTCGCAACGCCTTACTCAGCACCCAAAACTCGCACGGTTTTGGAGTGGGGCTGAAGCGAGCCAAACCGAGCCGAGTGGGGCTAGGGGCGTGAGGAGACACTCCCCTGTGCACTGATTGGTGAGGAGGAGTGTCCTCACACGCCCACACACGCCCCGCGAGCACGCTGGGATCTCTAAACACCGTAAACCCGGAAGAAGAAGAATTACGAATTACGAGAATTTCTGAAGCCTTATGCGCCTCGCCTCATCTATACGCTCTTGCCAGTATCTGTTGGCGTTGTCGGTGACAACAAGCCACAGCACCAAGACCAGCAACACTAACGACTCCATGTCCTCCATGTTTATTGTTTACTATCCGGGTCGTGAGACTACCGCTCAGAAGGTCACTGATGTCACTGTTTGCGCCGCCTAACGACATCACGTGACGTCTACCCACTTTCGCTAACTCCACCCAATGTGTCCACCCACTTCCAGCCAGCACAGTTCAGCGCGGTTGTAGTCGAAATGCAACTCCAACAGCCCCGCTCAGCTCGACTCAGCACGGCACGGCTCAGCCCGACTCAGCCGCGTTGGTAGTGGAAAAGCGGCATAAAAGAGGTCGTTGTTGACGAATGGAAAAAGATTGATGCTGCAAAATGTCTCCAACTTGTTCATTCCATGCCTAGAAGACTTGGTGCTGTCATTAAAAATCATGGAGGCCATACAAAGTACTAGATGTAGTAGTTTTTGTTGTGGGGTGTACTCATTTTTGCACCACCCTAATTTGAGTAAAACTGAAAAATGTGTAATCTAAGTTATATTATTAACCTTACTTTCACGTTATAAGTTAAACAGATGTTATATTAAACTTTGTCTTGTCAACATTTTGGAAATTGTTTGTGTTCGTTGAGATATTGTTTAAAATGTTACTTTTCAAAGGGGGTGCACTCATTTACGCTCAGCACTGTATATGATGAGATGAGATATGAGATATGAGATGAGACTGTGAGATGTCTTCTTATGTGTGAGTGTGTAAAACTGACCTGAGTCTCACTGACGTTGGCCGTTTTGGGAGCCAGCGGGTTGGAGAGCGAGATGGTGTACATGATCTCTCTCCTCTGGTTCCCTGCTTCCTCTTTCCTCCAGGGCTGAAACACTATGTCTGTGTGTGTGAGAGAGTACGAGGGCAGACATACAGAGGTGCTTATTAAAGACAAAAAAAGTTGTATTTCTGTCTGAACACACTGACGTGAGATAAATGAGCAAACCTGTGAATCTGCGCTGCTCCATGAAGTCAGCCATGAACTGCGACTCGGTGAAGAGGAACGAGTACATCTTATCCACGCTGAACTTGTAGACCTCGTTAATGCACTGACGCCCGTTTAGGTCATCATGGAACGCCTGGACCTCTACTTCTGAGCACACACACACACATGGGTTATTCTTAGGTGAACTGGTGCACTTTGTGTGTATTAAGAGTGTTTATGAACCCTTCCTTGAAACGCTGGTATTTGTTACTTTTATTTGCACCCGCCCACAATATTTTCTAACAAATTTAGTTGGTTCTATTTTCCAAAATATTTTCCAAAAATGTCTCTCAGCTGGCCTGGGAACGCCTCGGTGTTCTTCCCGAGGAGCTGGCTGAGGTGTCTGGGGAAAGGGAAGTTTGGGCTTCCATGCTCAGACTGCTGCCTCCGCGACCCGGTCCCGGATAAGCAGAAGAAGACGAGACGAGACGAGATAACCAAACTAGGAGCCTAATTTAAACCACTGAAACCCGGACCAGATAGTTACTAAGGATGAATCAATGAACCCTGGACAAGCATCGTGCAAAACCTCCAGCATATGCGATGTTTTTGTTGTGTCCCATGGGATCCCAGGCACCAATGTGCACTTTCAAGCTCAACCTGTGAACCTTTATGTCAAGCCTTTGAAAATAAAATAAAAAAAAAAACACCTCCTATTGATATCTATTTAGTATACTTTAGATTAGTTGTTCATTAGCCTATTGTGTGTCTGTGTTTGTATACCTTCATCGTCCGTGTCCGATGAGTCGCTGAGCTCAGTTGGGATGTCTTCGTTATCATTGAAATCGAGCGAGGGTGAGGACACTGGACCCAGCTGTCCCTCTGCCAACTCGCAGTTCCTCTCGTCAGCCAGCAGAGGCAACGTCAAGAGCTCCGGGTCCGGCAGGCAGTCCGTGTATTCCTCAGGAGGAATGGCAAACTGCAATCAGCAGAGAGCGCTACTTTACACACAAACTGCAAGGAGTTAGGTTTGAGCATGCAGAAAGGGAGGGGATGTGTGTGTGTTGCCCCTTTTCCACCAAAGCAGTTCCAGGGCTGGTTCGGGGCCAGTGCTTAGTTTGGAACCGGGTTTTCTGTTTCCACTGACAAAGAACTGGCTCTGGGGCCAGAAAAACCGGTTCCAGGCTAGCACCAACTCTTTGTTGGGCCAGAGGAAAGAACCGCTTACGTCAGCGGGGGGGGCGGAGTTGTTAAAACCAACAACAATAGTAAGATCGCGAAAGGTTGCCATTTTTAAGCGGCGAGAAGCAGCAGCTGTACAAACGCAAAGTCATCCATTATTATTATTGTTGTTGTTGCTGCTTCTCCATGTTGTTGTTGCTGCTATGATGTTCGCGCCAAGGTTTATACAAATGCAGCGACGTAACTGACGTATACAGCGACGTAATGACGTGGCTCTGCTTAGCACCCCGAGCTATGGAAAAGCAAACTGGTTCTCAGCTGGCTCGCAAGTTGAACGAGTTGTGAACCAGCACCAGCACTGACCCCGAACCAGCCCTGGAACTGATTTGGTGGAAAAGGGGTGTGTGTGTGTACTCACAGACAGAGGCAGGTCTGTGCTACTGGGCGTGGATGTGATGGTGGACTGTGTGATGGATCTCTTTTGTGATTGAGGGCTGCTGTCCTGCTTATTCTCTCCACTGCTCTTAGAGGAGTTATCATTACTGACCTCGTTCTCTTCAGCAGGGATCTCTTCCGAGTAACTATATCACACACACACACACACACACACACACACACACACACACACACACACACACAGGGTGGAATATCAGGACATTAGAACGTTAATATCTGTAAAGGAGGACAGTTATATTTGAATCCCTGTCTGTTTATACCAAGTTTATAACAGGCTTGTAGTCCTCGAGTCCAGGACTCATGCCCCAATTTTAAGGACTCATGACTTGACTTGGACTACCCCGTTGGGCATTTGAACATACTGTGGAAGGCAAGAGAAACAAAGGACGCCCCCAGATGAGGTGGAAAGACACCATAAGCTGACACCTCATGGGAAAAGGATTGACCCTGGATAAGGCCATGAGCCTTGCCCAGGATAGACAGAAGTGGAGGAAGATAGCTGACCTGCGACCCCCCAGACACTGAGGGACGCTGAAGATGATGACTTGAGCACTGATGACTTGGACTCGTGCATTAACTGCATTCGGACTCGTAAATCGGAGACGAGGACTCGGATGGATTTTTTCTTTATTTTTTGTAACATGCCATAATAATTTGGCATAAGATATTTATATCAACGTTAATTTTTATACTAATTCTGTGCAAGAGAATGCACATTCACCTGTTCATACGTCATGTTCAGGAACAAACTAACGTTAATGGCGCTAAAATGCCTGGAGAGAACGCCCCTAGGATTGCCCGCTTTGCTTATACAGACTTCTCGTGCAGTGGGAAAAAATGCACTGCTACAGTATGTGTTCCATACGTAGAAGAACTTTCGAGGAGACGACGGGGACAACCTCGAACTTCAATCGTCATTTGGTAAGACTCCACCCAGAGAAGGAAGTGACACGCTATGTTCATTGCTTTGTTGATAGTGGGGCTTGCTGAGCGATAAACGAGCTAGTGTTAACCCTCTCTCGTTATTTGCCCTGTTGATAGTGGGCGGGGCTTGCTGAGCGATGAGCAAGCTTTTTATCTGTAGCCTATTAACTAAAATGGGGCAGTCAAGCAGTAATGTTAGTCCAACACAGTAGCAGAGACGCTTTCACATAAAGGCAGCAACAGCCACCATCAAATAGTGTGGGTGGAGTCTTGTTCTTGGACTCGACTCAAACTTGAACACTGGGGACTCAAGACCGGACTCAGACTTGAGGTTTAGTGACTTGACTACAACACTGCTTGATAGTATATGAATGTATGAGTGAGTTTTGTCAATGCTGTTTGTTGTGTGTTTACCCCATAGTGTTAAAGTCATCGTCAGGGGGGACGTAGTCCTCATCGTCACTGGTCAGCCCAAGCTCATTACCATAGCACTGATGGACAAAGTGCCACAGTTCCTTAGGACACAGGGGCTGGACAGATGGAGACGAACCATCAGAACATGGTGCACGCATCCTACACAAGCTTTACAAATTATCTATGTTACGAAGGTACTTCAAAAAGATCTCGGCTTCCCTCACCCAGAAAACAACTCAGGAGAAAGATTGCTCTTGCGTTATTTTTCTACAACCCCGATTCCAAAAAAGTTGGGACAAAGTACAAATTGTAAATAAAAACGGAATGCAATGATGTGGAAGTTTCAAAATTCCATATTTTATTCAGAATAGAACATAGATGACATATCAAATGTTTAAACTGAGAAAATGTATCATTTAAAGAGAAAAATTAGGTGATTTTAAATTTCATGACAACAACACATCTCAAAAAAGTTGGGACAAGGCCATGTTTACCACTGTGAGACATCCCCTTTTCTCTTTACAACAGTCTGTAAACGTCTGGGGACTGAGGAGACAAGTTGCTCAAGTTTAGGGATAGGAATGTTAACCCATTCTTGTCTAATGTAGGATTCTAGTTGCTCAACTGTCTTAGGTCTTTTTTTGTTGTATCTTCCGTTTTATGATGCGCCAAATGTTTTCTATGGGTGAAAGATCTGGACTGCAGGCTGGCCAGTTCAGTACCCGGACCCTTCTTCTACGCAGCCATGATGCTGTAATTGATGCAGTATGTGGTTTGGCATTGTCATGTTGGAAAATGCAAGGTCTTCCCTGAAAGAGACGTCGTCTGGATGGGAGCATATGTTGCTCTAGAACCTGGATGTACCTTTCAGCATTGATGGTGTCTTTCCAGATGTGTAAGCTGCCCATGCCACACGCACTAATGCAACCCCATACCATCAGAGATGCAGGCTTCTGAACTGAGCGCTGATAACAACTTGGGTCGTCCTTCTCCTCTTTAGTCCGAATGACACGGTGTCCCTGATTTCCATAAAGAACTTCAAATTTTGATTCGTCTGACCACAGAACAGTTTTCCACTTTGCCACAGTCCATTTTAAATGAGCCTTGGCCCAGAGAAGACATCTGCGCTTCTGGATCATGTTTAGATACGGCTTCTTCTTTGAACTATAGAGTTTTAGCTGGCAACGGCGGATGGCACGGTGAATTGTGTTCACAGATAATGTTCTCTGGATATATTCCTGAGCCCATTTTGTGATTTCCAATACAGAAGCATGCCTGTATGTGATGCAGTGCCGTCTAAGGGCCCGAAGATCACGGGCACCCAGTATGGTTTTCTGACCTTGACCCTTATGCACAGAGATTCTTCCAGATTCTCTGAATCTTTTGATGATATTATGCACTGTAGATGATGATATGTTCAAACTCTTTGCAATTTTACACTGTCAAACTCCTTTCTGATATTGCTCCACTATTTGTCGGCGCAGAATTAGGGAGATTGGTGATCCTCTTCCCATCTTTACTTCTGAGAGCCGCTGCCACTCCAAGATGCTCTTTTTATACCCAGTCATGTTAATGACCTATTGCCAATTGACCTAATGAGTTGCAATTTGGTCCTCCAGCTGTTCCTTTTTTGTACCTTTAACTTTTCCAGACTCTTATTGCCCCTGTCCCAACTTTTTTGAGATGTGTTTCTGTCATGAAATTTCAAATGAGCCAATATTTGGCATGAAATTTCAAAATGTCTCACTTTCGACATTTGATATGTTGTCTATGTTCTATTGTGAATACAATATCAGTTTTTGAGATTTGTAAATTATTGCATTCCGTTTTTATTTACAATTTGTACTTTGTCCCAACTTTTTTGGAATCGGGGTTGTACATAGTCTCCTTTAACTGCAATGCACTTGGTCCAGTGATGTTCAAGCTTCACTATACCTTCACAGAAGGTCACATCTTGAGCCTCCAGATACTAACCAACAGCATGGATGACTTTATCATCATCATTCTGAAAATGGTGACCACATGATTGGGATTTCAGTTTGGGAAACAGATAGAGGTCAGGCGGTGCCAGGTTGGGTGAGTAAGGTCCATGGGGCAACAATTCAAAGCCACATTTGGCTGCTTCTGCCCCTGCCCTGTGTGGATGGGCGCATTGTCCTGGAGTAACAGCACACCAGCTCGAAGTGTTCCTCGTGAAGCATTTTCTTTGATTACGTTTTTCATTTGAGTTTTTGTGGACAGTGATATAAGGCTTTATCGTATACAGTTATGAACCACAATTGGAGTTACGCCTCTTACTTCTGGATGAAGCCGAGAACTTTTTCCAGTACCCTTGTAGAACACTGAAGTATATTGAGCAAGGCCCTTAAGGGCGTCAGCCAAATCCCATAAATGTATTGCGCAGTTAAAAAAAAAAAAATTCTCAATAGCTTTTACACTCTGTTCCTCAAACACAGCTGATTACCCAAGACATATCTGGTGTCTATATTTAAATGTAGCTAACAAACAAGGGAAGTTTTCAAAGCTCAAAGTTTTGCTTTGCTTGGCAATTTGTGGGATATCAATAAAGGTGATGATACACGGGGCAACTTTTTGGGCAGTGTTGCTGGGCAACTGCGCTTTGACACTTTCCACTGAGATCGGGCAACATCATTTCTATCTGAATGATTTTGATTTTTCATTTTGGGCAACTTTTTAAGATCATCCAATCAGAGTGAGAGCAGCGAATCACATGACCACCTGAGAGCTTCTGAAAACTTCAACAAAGATGGCGGCGTCTCAATGGCAGTGGAGTGAAGAAAAAGAGAGACGACTTAGATCTTTTTATTCCACTAAGTTCAGGGTTTCCCCAGGTTTGACCACCATAAATTTAAGACTTTTTTAAGACCTTTTTAAGACCACTTAAATGAGAATTAAGACCTACATCGCACCCGTTATGCAGTCGTAGAACACCAGATCAAATTCCCAATAATGACAAATGTTTCAAGTAAAAATACTTTTATTATAAAAGTTATATACTTAAGTCATTATGTGCATTGCTTGTCAAATCTTCACATTCAAGACAAAAAAACAAGTCTAAACCTGGATGAAAGGAGCACAACGTAGGGTGCAAGTCATGGCCTTAAAGGTACACAAAAATGCAATAGGCATACCAACACATTAATGCCAAAGGTGTGCACTCACCAGTCAGAAAGCCAAACTGAGGGCCTCACTCGAGGCCTAAAGAACTGTCTCTGAACTAATTATGACCGTGCACCCAGAGATGATACTTAAAATAAAAAAGTGATGTGGGTGTATTTTTTTTAAATAAAATATCAAAACATTCATAAACTCTTTGTCTTAGTTTCCCAGTACTTGCTTCAACCATTTTACATTTTGTACCCTTGTAAACAAGGGAGGGAGAGAGATACAGAGGGGCATAGATAGATAAGAGACGAGGGGGATAGATGGGAAGATAGATAGATAGATAGATAGATAGATAGATAGATAGATAGATAGATAGATAGATAGATAGATAGATAGATAGAAAAGAGGTAAGCCTAAAGTCTCTTAAAGGTGCACAAAAATGCAATTGGCGTACCAATACATTGGTACAATGGTGTGCACTCACCATGGGTGCAGATCCCGGGGGGGACGGGGGGGACATGACCCCCCCCCCCAATTTCTGAAAAACATGAATTGTCCCCCCCAATAAAAATCCTTTAAATTATTAAAAATTGTACAAACAAATGTATTTTCAGACAAATGATTCCCTGTGCAGTACTTTTTGAATGATGTGGCAAGCCTCTTCAAAGTGTTTTTTGCCCGTATGAGTTGCATACGGGGAAAAAAAAAAAAAAATCACTTCTGTGTCCCCCCCCAATCCTGACATCGGATCTGCACCCCTGGCACTCACCAGTCAAAAAGCCAAACTGAGGGCCCGACTCAAGGCCTAAAGAACTGTCTCTAAACTAATTATGACCATGCACCCAGAGATGATAAACAGATGAACTCTTTGTCTTAGTTTCCCAGCATTCAACTTGCTTCAACCATTTTACATTTTGAAGAATAAAAAGAAATGTAAATACTCCTAGTAAACAAGGGAGGGAGGGAAGACATAGATGTGGAGGTGGATAGATAAGAGACACAATGAGATAAATAGATAGATAGGAAAGAGGTATAAAGATGGATAAGAGATTGATAGGAGAGAGTGATAGACATAATATAGATAGATAACACAGAGCGGTAGACAGACATAAGAGATAGATAGATAGATAGAGAGAGGAGAGGAAAGATAAAAAGATATAGATAATCCACCACTTGCCTCGTTAATGTCTTTGACCAACTCCTTCGTTATATAAGGAGCAAGACCGAATTTTGTTATGTAAGACGTTTTGTTTTTTCCACAGGAGAATGTTGTAGCGACTTCCGAGTCTGGGAACACAGCCTTAGAGAGTTCGCTTATGCCCTCATTCGAGCTGTACGAGTGGTGTTCCGTAATTGTTTTTAAAATCCAGAGCACCTCTGCCTGAAGTGTCGGGGTTCCACCGACACCCATCATGCCACTGCTCGGCCCTTGTGTTGTTGCTAGCCTTGCCGATGATGTCTGGCTTGGCTGATGCTGCTGACGTTCGACAGTGGTGCTAGTGCCAACTCCAGGTGCATTCGGAGATTGAACCGTGCAGAACTGAGCGATGGGCTGGTGGCGGTGGAGGGCAGATGCAATGTGCTTTGAGCTCTTCATGTGAGACTCTAAAGCGAAATGACCTATAGTGGACAACTTGAAGGTCTTTCGACAAACACAGCATCTTGCTTCAACATTGCTTCCAGGAACCTCCCTCACCCAATCACGATATCTTTCATCTGAAAGCCACTGCTGATTAAAACGACACTTCCCCATGCTGTGATTCACGGAGTCTCCTCTCCACCACGGACTCCGACGATTGCGCCGGCACGAAAATGTATCAATATTATTTCTTTCTTTGCGCATACTCCAAGAAATTCACTGATGTTACGCAAAACTCACGTTTTCACATTGTAGAATAGTATGAGTAAATTTAAGACCTTTGTTGAAAAAATTAAGCCTTGGGCAAAGCAATTTAAGACTTTTTAAGGCCTTAATTTTGGAATATTAAATTTAAGACTTTTTTAAGACTTTTAAGACCCCGCAGCTACCATGAAGTTGTTCTGTGGAAACCCCAAGTGGTGAATTTACCTCATCAAATGCTTCGAAAACCAAGAGACAACTATTTTTATGTGCTCAGGTTGTAATTAAGACATGGATTTTTTTCAGCTAAGTGTAAACTGCCGTTAGCTAACCACGCGTACATAGAGAGTAAATGGGATTTAGGTAACTAGTGGTGGTTTTTGCTAACATGGTTAGCTGAACATTATCGCTAGCTATGCAGGGATAATGTTAGTTCTCTTGCGTCAAGTTAAAAGTGATGGGCATCTCGTGATTTTATTTTATTTTTTGTGAGTTGCTCTTTTCTGATTGGTTGTTGCCAGTTGTCTGTTGCTCTAATTAGTTGCCCTGTGTCTCACCTGGTTGCCCGTTGCTGGCAACATTGCCCAGAAAGTTGCCATCACCTTAACTCTGCTTCACAAGCTTCTGGGTCACATTACAACACCTCATTATTGATAATTTTCTGATAACAGCATGTCATCAAGTGTTTTATTTATGACATAGTAAAGCTCAGTGTGGTGGTTGTAGCCATTTTGAGGTGATGACCACTTCCTTCCTTCCTTCGTTAGCATACAGTTTCTCCTTACAAGCAGTGTTTTAGATGAAATAATTTTACACTGTAAGTGTGAAACAAACGGGGATAAAAATCACCCTTAGACAGTGCTAAACTGGTAGCTAGAAGTTTTCCATGAGTACAAAAAGCACAAAATTAAAGAAAAATTGATGAGCAAACAACTTAATTTATGGTAAATGCATCTGATTTTTGGATAAATTCTTCCTTTTGCCAAGTGCAAAAACTACATTAGGGGACGTGTGAATGCCATGTGACCTTACCTTATCCAGCAGAGCATTCTGCCAGAGCCGGAACATCATCATGTACGTCCTGTCCCTCGCCCCGAACGACGTGAAAAAGTGCTGGAGAAGAGGCCGAGTGAACAGTGATGCATTACATGGTGCTGTATATACCATTATACTGCTTTATAGAGTAAAATATTCACTAACAGGAACCTGCATAAATGTAACCTTCAGATGTTATTATACAGTAATACCAGAACGTCAAGGACGTAGGAGCTCATCTGGCCTGCCAACAAAACAACCACGACGACAAAAACATCAAACAGAACTGAAACGTGACGATGTGAGAGAGGAGAATCAACAAAGGACTACATTTTTGTTGACTTCAGGAAAAACCTTTGTTGAAGTCAACAACAAAGGATCATTGTTGACTTCAGGAAAAACCAACCCAGCCGCGCTCCACTTCTCATCAAAAACACGGCCGTGGAGGTGGTCAGTAGCACCAAGTTCCTGGGGGTGCACATCACAGACAACTTCACCTGGTCTGTGAACACTGCGTCACTGATCAAGAAGGCACAGCAACGTCTGCACTTCCTGCGTAGGATGAGGAGAGCCCACCTGCCCCTGCGCATCCTCACTACATTCTACAGAAGCACCATAGAGAGCGTTCTCACCAGCTGCATCTCTGTGTGGTCTGGAGGCTGCAGTGCCTCTGACTGGAAGAATGTGAGGAGAGTGGTGAGCAGGGCTGTAGTACTCGAGTCCGGACTCGAGACCGTTTTTTGATGGTCTTGGACTTGTCTCGGACTCCCTAGTAGTTTGACTCGGACTTGTCTCGCTCTCGGGCACTGGTCTCGCTTTGGTCTCGGCCGAGTCCACACCGAGTCCGCCTTTATTATGTCTAGAGCGGAGCTTGATAACTAATCGCACAGTAGTTTACATGATCCCGTGTTTACAAGTATCTTCGCGCTCTCTGAATGTTCTTCACTAATCGAACACCCCCCCCACACACACAGGCACACACACTGACAAGCGAAAAGCGAAGATGTCCGCCAATTCCAGTATAATTAAATTTGCGTATATAAATCACCAGGAGTTTCTCAGCACTGACTTAAAAAAGAAGCACAAGGCAGACTGCAAATTCTGCAAAACGACCATTTCAGAGACCTATGGGACAACGTCGAATTTCAATAGACACCTGCAGAGGCGGCATCCATCACGGTAAGTTAACTGCATACAGCTAGTAGGAGGTGCTAGCTTAGCTTTATCTACTACCATGTGAATTACTAGTAACGCTAGCTAACAAGCTATAGAGGACAAATGATGATAATATGACTTTGGATACAACGTTCTCATACGTCTGGTATTTAATTGGTTTTTGGTCCGTGTGTGTGTGTGTGTGTGTGTGTGTGTGAGAGAGAGACCTAACTTGCTTAAACAATGAACACTGACTGTGTATTGCACTTACTTCTCAAATAAAAACGTTAAATTGCACTCTGTTTTTTTTTTTAATGTTTTCCCATTAGCCCATGTCCAAATAATATAATTCAACATATTTTCAGGGAAGGCATAAACCAAGCATAGGGGGTACACACTTCTAATACTGGCCATTTCTTGTGCACACTTTGTCTGGAGTGAAGCATTATTGCCATTTGCAGTAGTTCATCAAATATTCAGTTCTAGTATCATGTAGTGAATAGTAATGGCTTGGTGTTTGTAACAGTTTCTAACACATTACACTTAGCTGACGTTTTTAAGCAAAACAGCCTACAGTTATTTAAGTACAGGGTATTGGTTACAGAGCAATGTATCACCAGATGTATTTGTTTTCTTTAGATAATATGTCAAAGGTAAGGGTTAAACTTGGTAAAACCATGGGTGTTGTGACACTTTTCCTAACAAATAACCCAATATTATCTTGATGTTGTAATGCATACGACTTGTTTTAACTGTCCTGGACTCGGTCTTGACTCGGACTCGAATCTTTTTGGACTCGGTCTTGACTCGGACTCGGAACCTCTTTGGACTCGGTCTTGACTTGGACTCGGAACTTCTTTGGACTCGGTCTTGACTCGGTCTCGACTAGTCCTGGTGTCGGACTTGTCTTGGACTCGACCAAGGTGGTCTTGACTACAGCCCTGGTGGTGAGGACAGCAGAGAAAATCATTGGGACTTCTCTTCCCTCCATTCAGGATATTGCACCAAGGCATTGCATGTCTCGAGCCAGAAACATCATCACTTCCCTCACACCCTATTTATGGCCTGTTCTCCCCTCTGGCCTCTGGAAAGAGGTTCTGCAGCATTCGGTGCAGGACCACCAGGTTCTGTAACAGCTTTTCCCCCAGGTCACCAGACTGCTGAACTCCAAACCCAAACTCTAAACTTCTACTTATAACTTGAACATTCCAAATTCCACAGGTCACTTTATACTACTGCACTTTATAATATTTTTGCTGCTGCATAATTAAATTTAATACACTTCAGATTTAATTCTGTGCTGAGCCAAATTGCAACGAAATTTCTTTCGGTGTACGTGTTGCATACTGAATGACAATAAAGGTTGTCTAAGTCTAAGTCTAATTTTGTTCCTTGAGAGAAGATCAACCCAAAGCATCAATCAGAACTGAATTGGCATGATAAATGAGAGAAGAGATAGAATTCTAGTCAGAAGAAAATGTGTTACTAAAGTTGACCTAATTACTCATTTGTTCACAAGAAATTGACAATACAACGAACAAGTTTTGTACAGAAGGTCGAGTTCTTTCAAATAAAACAATCAGAACTGAAATCCATTGAGAACTGAGAGAGGGAGGAGACATGATTTAACTGAAAAAAGTCTCATCTCATCTCATCTCATTATCTCTAGCCGCTTTATCCTGTTCTACAGGGTTGTAGGCAAGCTGGAGCCTATCCCAGCTGACTACGGGCGAAAGGCGGGGTACACGCTGGACAAGTCGCCAGGTCATCACAGGGCTGACACATAGACACAGACAACCATTCACACACACATTCACACCTACGGTCAATTTAGAGTCACCAGTTAACCTAACCTGCATGTCTTTGGACTGTGGAGGAAACCGGAGCACCCGGAGGAAACCCACGCGGACACGGGGAGAACATGCAAACTCCGCACAGAAAGGCCCTTGTTGGCCACGGGGCTCGAACCCGGACCTTCTTGCTGTGAGGCGACAGCGCTAACCACTACACCACCGTGCCGCCCCAACTGAAAAAATTTGTAAACAAATTGTTTACAACAGGAATATCAACAAACAAGCAACCAAGTTTTGTTCCCTGAAGGAAGATCGACCCAAAACATCAATCAGAACTGGAATCGGATGAGAAATCAGAGAGGAGATACAATTCAGAAGAAGAAACCTTTATTTGTCACATGCACACTCAAGCACAGTGAGATTCATCCTCTGCATTTAACCCATCTGAAGCAGTGAACACATGCACATACACCCAGAGCGGTGGGCAGCCACACTACAGCGCCCGGGGAGCAGTTGGGGCTTAGGTACCTTGCTCAAGGGCAGTTCATCCCAAAGCTGCCCCATGTTAGCCTAACCTGCATGTCTTTGGACTGTGGGGGAAACCGGAGCACCCGGAGGAAACCCACGCAGACACGGGGAGAACATGCAAACTCCGCACAGAAAGGCCCTTGTTGGCCATGGGGCTCGAACCCGGACCTTCTTGCTGTGAGGCGACAGCGCTAACCACGACAGCACAGTGGTGTCGTGGTTAGCACTGTTGCCTCACAACAAGAAGGTTCTAGTTCTCAGTTCTAGAATTCTAGTGAGAGGCCCGGAAAATTCATTAATTTGGCCTGATTAGTGACTTGTTAGCAAAAAAAAAAAAATTGACAAAACAATGACCAAGTTTTGTGCGGAGTGATGAGTTCTTTCAAACAAAACAATTGGAATGGAAATCCGCAGAGAACTGACGGAGGAGATACGATTTAACTGAATTGTGGACGACGGCTGGACAACGGACGCCACGCCATGGCAATAGATCACGACCTTATGACCAGATGAGCTAATGATACAATGAATGTGAGCCATTAACCAAGAGATCTCATGTCATCCTCTGTAACCATTCCGTTTGCTCGTGATTATACTTCGAAGTGCTTGCGTTACCTTCTCAGTATCCGTGCACACTTGGATGGCATTGGGAATGAGACGCGCTGTCTTTTCTTTTGTCATGGAGCAAATATCCTTCAGGCGCACCGTCAGCTACACGCACAAACACAATAAAGTCAAACACTCTGGGATGAATTACTGCATTATTAACTCCTTACGTAACCAAAATCCAGTTTCGATTTAATGAGAAAGACTCGTACGAGTGTCTCCCAGCGAAAGATGTTGCTATAGAAACAGATCCAGTTCTCAGAGAGGTAGAGTCTTCCCTGCAGGAGGATGTCCCTCTGCAGAGCGCAGGAGTAATCTAAAAAAGGTCAAAGGTCAAAACTTAATGCTTAATGCGTATTGTCAGGATTATATATATGATGCATTCATTTTCTTCATGGTGAGTTGTGTATAGTTAGTTAGGTAGAGCATGATGCTCTGACGGCGTCTCTGCAGTACATACCCACAATGAGGCGCTCTGTATCCGGGAGCTGTTTGAAGAGCTTCCTGAAGTCTTCATTTCGCTGCTTGTAGGTGGGGCTGAGAACCTGTACGAGACACGAACCCCAATATGGTCAAAGACACTAATGGTACTCATGCATGAATCTTACACCTGTGTCTCAAAGTGAAATTTGAATCACATCATCAGATAAAGTCTATATCTGACCTTCGAAGGGTTGGGTGGTTACCTGTTGAGCAAAGGGTATGGTATTGTGCTGTGACTCATCTGTTTAAAGTCCTGAATACCCTTTCACCTTCATACTTGCAGCATGACATAACTAGAGGGACAGGTATCCATACTCATGACACTAGGTTTAGTAGATACTTTCTGGCAATACCCAAGTCTGGCAGCCATGATCAACAAGAGTGCTCTGAGAGCACAATATCCCCTGCTAACATGACTGAATTGAACGAAATTGCAATATGCGTATTACCAACATATAACAAAGAATCCTGCCAAGTTTCGTGAAATTCCTCCAAAAATTGTGAGAGGAGTTGATTTCAGAAGGTGAGCACCCTTCCTGGGATGGACGGAAATCGCCACGACATAATCCCCCTTCAGGCCTTTCGGCCAGCGGGGGATAAAAATTGTGAGGGAAGTTGATTTCAGAAAGCAAGCACACCTTGATGAAACTGCCAAAGTACAAGTTTGTTAATAATCAAGGGCATAACTCTGGTAAAATTTGCCCAAATTAAATGAAACTTCAATATGCGTATAACTGTCATATAACAAAGCCTTTTGCCAAGTTTGGTGAAATTCCTCCACAAATTGTGAGAGGAGTTGATTTCAGAAGAACGTACACCCTCATGAAATTGTCAAAGTACAAGTTATTTAATCAAGGGTCAAAACTCTGGTCAAATTTTCACAAACGAAATTAAATCGCAATCTGCGTATTGCCGTCATATAACAAGGCCTTTTGGCAAGCTTCGAGAAATTCGTCCAAAAATTGAGAGAGGAGTTGATTTCAGAAGGAAAACACACCTTCATGAAATTGTAAAAGTACAAGGTTGTTAATCAAGGGCTGTAACTCTGGTAAAATGCGACCGAATTGAACAAAATTACAATATGTATACTACCGACATAAAACAATGCCTTTTACCAAGTTTGGTGAGATTCCTCCAAAAATTGTGAGAGGAGTTGATTTCAGAAGGAAAACACATTCAGGAAATTGTCAAATTATAATTTTGTTAATCAAGGGCTGTAACTCTGGTAAAATGTGACCCGAATTTAACAAAATTGCAATATGCGTATTACCGACATATAACAAAGAATCCTGCCAAGTTTTGTGAAATTCCTCCAAAAGTTGTGAGAGGAGTTGATTTCAGAAGGTGAGTACCCTTCCCGGGACGGACGGATGGACGGACGGACATCGCCACGACATAATCCCCCTTCTGGCCTTTCGGCCAGCGGGGGATTGAAAAACTTTTGTGTTCAATGCCATTAAGTCGTGGAATGATCTGACAAACAGTATTCGGTCAATCCAGTCTCTCTCTAGTTTTAATCACAAAGTAAATAGGTATTTATTTAAGTGCCTTCAGACAGCGGAGAGTGGGCAGTTTTAAATTATTCTGGTCTGCGGTTAACCTTCTACACGTTCTGCGATAGGGTTCTTGATGTGATCCTGCTGTGGTGCTCAACTACATGGTGCTACTCTTGGGTGCATTATAATACTATTGCATCTTGCCTTTTATATCCTTGTTTAGCTAGCAATTTGGGGGGGGGGGGGGGGTTAGTGCCTTTTATTTATTTTTTATTATTCTACTCAGTGCCATTTGTATAAATTTAGTATTGATAGTGCTCTTAATTCCATTAGTAAACAGTCAACATAGTTCCATCCTGAAACTTTTCTTAGAACCACAATGGGAATAAGTGTTTTACACTTTGTTGTGGTTTTAGGCTACATCCACATGACAACGGCAATGAGATTTTTAAAAAAAATATCGCGTCCACATGGGCAACGGATCAGTAAAATATCAGGTACATATGGCAATGCAACGCTTGCTGAAAACGATGCAATACACATGCCACACCTCTACGTGCGCTGTAAGACGGTCCCATCGGAGACACCACAACAATAGAAGTAGTAGGACGCATGCGCATAAACCCCTTCTTCTACCCGGCGTGATGACTTGTTCTAGTCATGTGGTTGTGACGTCATCGTAAACAAATCCGTTCTACTCATCCAGACGACTTCGCAACGGCGCCGTTGCCAGATTTTTCCACTCTGGAAACCGTTCTCAAAAAATATCGTTTTGGGGCACCCAAAACGCTGGTGCCGTGTGGACGCCAGGCCGAAACGATAAACAATTTTATCGGATTCACCTGAATCCGTTGCCGTGTGGACAGGGCCTTAGTTTCATGTATTTAGTTCAATTGCACATTAGTATATTGTCCGACATGCATGTAATTTTACCTTAAAGGAACAGTCCACCGTACTTCCATAATGAAATATGCTCTTATCTGAATTGAGACGAGCTGCTCCGTACCTCTCCGAGCTTTGCGCGACCTCCCAGTCAGTCAGACGCAGTCAGACGCGCTGTCACTCCTGTTAGCAATGTAGCTAGGCTCAGTATGGCCAATGGTATTTTTTGGGGCTGTAGTTAGATGCGACCAAACTCTTCCGCGTTTTTCCTGTTTACATAGGTTTATATGACCAGTGACATGAAACAAGTTCAGTTACACAAATTGAAACGTAGCGATTTTCTATGCTATGGAAAGTCCGCACTATAATGAAAGGCGTACTAACACCTTCTGCGCGCTTCGGCAGCGCATTGATATCTGAGCTCCGTATCAATGCGCTGCCGAAGCGCGCAGAAGGTGTTAGTACGCCTGTCATTATAGTGCACACTTTCCATAGCATAGAAAATCGCTACATTTCAATTTGTGTAACTGAACTTGTTTCATATCACTGGTCATATAAACCTATGTAAACAGGAAAAACGCGGAAGAGTTTGGTCGCATCTAACTACAGCCCCAAAAAATACCATTGGCCATACTGAGCCTAGCTACATTGCTAACAGGAGTGACAGCGCGTCTGACTGCGTCTGACTGACTGGGAGGTCGCGCAAAGCTCGGAGAGGTACGGAGCAGCTCGTCTCAATTCAGATAAGAGCATATTTCATTATGGAAGTACGGTGGACTGTTCCTTTAATCAATCAATCAATCAATCAATCAATCAATCAATCAATCTATCTATCTATCTATCTATCTATCTATCTATCTATCTATCTATCTATCTATCTATCATAAAATATCTGGTTACGTTATTCTACAATACACGACTGTGCTGCTGAATTCTCACATCTGATTGGCCATGAGGTATTGATTAACCCTGGTAGTTCTGGCTACAAAAAAAAAAAGGTCTATAGTAAATCTCTCATTCTAATACGTCATGGTTTTGTAGGTTTACGGTTATTTAGCACAAAAGTCTTTTAGCACAAGTTCTAAAGTCTCTTAGGACAACTCGAAGTTCTTTAGCACAAGATCCAAGTACACGTCATCTTTATTATGAATACTTACGGATCATGTTTAAAGATGTTTGATGGATTTTTTTTTTTATGAAAGTTGCCGAGATTCCGATTGAAAACGAGCGATTGTATTTCCCCACTCTGCCACCTTGAAACCGCCATGTTGGTTGTTTTGTCATTCCTGAATGTTTATCCTGCACTTTTATTTAATTGCCATTCGTTCTAGGATACTTTAGCGGAAGTTTCTTTCATTTGTTTACATATCGCAACTGTTGGTTACTTCTTAGTCGGTAAAACACATGTTGTCAAGCAGGGCAAGAGATATAATCCCCCGGTTAATTAATTCGGCAAATGAGTAATTATTGACAGTCAGTTAAATTTGTGATATGATCAGAAGTGACTGAAGTTATCTATGACGGTGCCCACAATTCAAGGTTTGTTATAGATTAACTACAAATATCCAAAGACACCAAAGAATCAGATTCTCAGTCCATGTTTCAGGGATCAACAACTGATCCTTAACATGCACAGTGGCAGAAATTCTGACTTCCAGTCCCTAAGCAAATATAATAAACCCCTTCCTACACTGGTGCTTGAAAGTTTGTGAACCCTTTAGAATTTTCTATATTTCTGCATAAATATGACCTAAAACATCATCAGATTTTCACACAAGTCCTAAAAGTAGATAAAGAGAACTCAGTTAAACAAATGAGACAAAAATATTATACTTGGTCATTTATTTATTGAGGAAAATGATCCAATATAACATATCTGTGAGTGGCAAAAGTATGTGAACCTTTGCTTTCAGTATCTGGCGTGACCCCCTTGTGCAGCAATAACTGCAACTAAACGTTTGCGGTAACTGTTGATCAGTCCTGCACACCGGCTTGGAGGAATTTTAGCCCGTTCCTCCGTACAGAACAGCTTCAACTCTGGGATGTTGGTGGGTTTCCTCACATGAACTGCTCGCTTCAGGTTCTTCCACAACATTTCCATTGGATTAAGGTCAGGACTTTGACTTGGCCATTCCAAAACATTAACTTTATTCTTCTTTAACCATTCTTTGGTAGAACGACTTGTGTGCTTAGGGTCATTGATTTGCTGCATGACCCACCTTCTCTTGAGATTCAGTTCATGGACAGATGTCCTGACATTTTCCTTTAGAATTCGCTGGTATAATTCAGAATTCAGTGTTTCATTAATGATGACAACCCGTTCTGGCCCAGATGCGGCAAAACAGGCCCAAACCATGATACTACCACCACCATGTTTCACAGATGGGATAAGGTTCTTATGCTGGAATGCAGTGTTTTCCTTTCTCCAAACATAACACTTCTCATTTAAACCAAAAAGTTCTATTTTGGTCTCATCCATCCACAAAACATTTTTCCAATAGCCTTCTGGCTTGTCCACATGATCTTTAGCAAACTGCAGTCAAGCAGCAATGTTCTTTTTGGACAACAGTGGCTTTCTCCTTGCAACCCTGCCATGCACACCATTGTTGTTCAGTGTTCTCCTGATGTTGGACTCATGAACATTAACATTAGCCAATGTGAGAGAGGCTTTCAGTTGCTTAGAAGTTACCCTGGGGTCCTTTGTGACCTCGCCAACTATTACACGGCTTACTCTTGGAGTGATCTTTGTTGGTTGACCACTCCTGGGGAGGGTAACAATGGTCTTGAATTTCCTCCATTTGTACACAATCTGTCTGACTGTGGATTGGTGGAGTCCAAACTCTTTAGAGATGGTTTTGTAACCTTTTCCAGTCTGATGAGCATCAACAACGCTTTTTCTGAGGTCCTTAGAAATCTCCTTTGTTCGTGCCATGATACACTTCCACAAATATGTGTTGTGAAGCTCAGACTTTGATAGATCCCTGTTCTTTAAATAAAACAGGGTGCCCACTCACACCTGATTGTCATCCCATTGATTGAAAACACCTGACTCTAATTTCACCTTCAAATTAACTGCTAATCCTAGAGGTTCACATACTTTTGCCACTCACAGATATGTAATATTGGATCATTTTCCTCAATAAATCTGATGTTGTTTTAGGTCATATTTATGCAGAAATATAGAAAATTCTAAAGGGTTCACAAACTTTCAAGCACCACTGTATATCAAGATGAGTATTTTTTTTTTCGATTATTCTGACCATAATCCAGAGTTGTGCTAAAGAACATACTGTAGAGTTGTGCTAAGAGACGTTAGAACTTGTGCTAAAAACAACTTTGGATTTGTGCTAAAAGACTTCTGTGCTAAATAACTGGATAAAATTTTGTATGGTAACAAATGATGATATTTACTGCTGCTATAACGTACACGATAACAGGAAATAACCTGTTTCACAGAAGTTCCGCAACATGTAAATGTAACGATAAATGTAGAAATGGATAAAAAGTCTGACACACTTTTCATTAATAAATAAAAAATCATATTCATTGGTACACGGTTATGGTTTAACAAGAATAAAACCCTTCAGGGTGTGATGCTTTTCTAGGAAAATAATCAACATCGCACCACCCCGTTGCTGATTCTGATTATTTTCCTATAACAGCATGCCCTCAAGTGTGTTATTCATGACAAACGTTGTCTTTAAGTTGAATGTGAAGTCAGTGGCAAGGATTTTTCTACAGCACACAGAAAACTGAAAGACGTGTCCGTAAGGGTCATCACAAGAGCTGCTCTTTGGAAAAGTCATGAACACTCAGAACTGAGATGAGATAAGAGCTGTGGGCGAATCAACTGGTGGAACATGTGAACAGAACACCCCTGTGTGATCTGATCGAAACAACTCGCTTGTAAATCCTCTCATAGAACAGAAAATCAATATGCGTGGATGTCACCGTCATTGTGAACTCTTTTATAAATAATTAAACATTTCACCTTCAGTCTGATCAATAGTCACTAAATCTTTAACAGATAGAACGATAAGGAATGGTGCTGTTTCCCTGTAATGTGAAACTCACTGATAAGTTACAGCATTCCGTTTAAAATGATATTAAAGCTAGACGGCCTTTCAGATATTTCAAGTGTAGGTCATAAAAATAATTTTCCCCGACCCACAATTATTTTTGTTTCATAGACCGAAAGCTACTGAATTCAAATCACAGACTTCCAATTTTATTAGTATTTTTAAATAGAACAATTAATGAATTTAGAGCCATGTGGCCCGAAATTCTCCGCTATTTTTTCCTGCTTCACCATGACCCAATTCAAGATACTACATCATACATCATGTGGTGGGATACAAATTTGAAACAGCAGAGAAAAATGGAGGGTAAGTGCGCGAATGAAACGTGAAAGACTGACTACAGTAACGGAAAATGAGAAGAAAAGGCATTGTTATATACGAAGGAAAGGACACGCAGGACCAAACTAATAAATATTGGCGCTCAGCGAGCACCTCGGTGTGATCAGCTGTTCGTTTAGTGACAGAATGATGGAACTGTCAGTGCACGGTCAAAGGTAAACCTGCGTGCGCACACACGGACTTTCTCTGTCTGCTTGACTGCATGAAGCGAGTGATTTCATGCACATTATTTGCTTTAATCCCCTCAAATTAAATAACTTCCCAGCCACAGAACAGAATGGCCTGATATTTTGTGAGATATTACAGAAATAAACATATGTCACAATGACCACATTTCAGAGGGAACTAAATTTCACCGATTTTATGAAATCGAAAGGCCGTCTAGCTTTAAAGCTGTGTAATATAAATCACAATACATCCTGTGACACTTCAATGATATGGGGCTTAGGATGAAAATAACATGAGATAAAGTTCTACCAAAAGTGTTTTGATGACGTTTTGGAAAAATGCATTAAAAAGTAATCCCAGTCGTCCGAACTTTCTTTCTTTCTTTCTTTCTTTCTTTCTTTCTTTCTTTCTTTCTTTCTTTCTTTCTTTCTTCAATCAATCGGCTTTATTTAACCAGGTAAAAGACTGATTGAAATTAAAATCTCTTTTCCAAGGGTGACCCGGCCAAGAGGGCAGCATAAACAATATTACAATAAAAACAACCATACAAACAGACAAAATACTACGGAAGCCGCGAGAGGCGCTTCATATAATCTTTTTTTATTCACCTTGTTATCCCGAGCTAACGACATAACTAATTCAGGATCTCGAGAAAACAACACAACTAATTCGAGATCTCGAGAAAACAAAACCGTTATTCCGAGATAACGACATAATTAATTCAGGATGTCGAGAAAACAACACAACTAATTCGAGATCTCGGGAAAACAAAACTGTTATTCCGTGATCTCGAGAAAACAAGACAATTATTCTGTGATTTCGAAAAAACAAAACAATTATTTCATGATCTCGAGAAAACAGCTGAGATTTCTAGCAGAGCTGCGCCCCCTGTGGGTCAGACAACGAAGACTTAGAAATTGGCGGACATGTAACAGAGCAGAAATGGAGACATTCTAATGACCAAAGTTACGTCTATACAGAATGAGAAATAGCCCCAAAGTCAGCATATCACAAGTCTCTTGGCGCACCTGAATGAACCATTTCTCAGCTGTTTACTCGAGATCATGAAATAATTGTTTTGTTTTCTCGAGAACACGGAATAATTGTTTTGTTTTCTCGAGATCTCGAAATAACGGTTTTGTTTTCTCGAGATCTCGAATTAGTTGTGTTGTTTTCTCGACATCCTGAATTAATTATGTCGTTATCTTGGGATAACAAGGTGAATAAAAAAAAAAGGATTATATGAAGGGCTTCCGTAAAATACACCTGGTGCAACATTACAGATGATTACAGATAAAATAGTATTCAGTTAAAATGCCATAAAAGCTCAAGGTTAAGAATTAAATTAAAAACACGGGTAGAATTTTAAAAGAAAGTGCACGGTCTCTTTTAGAATGGATTTAAATTCACCCAGGGTCATCAGCTTTGACAGTTTCAAGTCCCTTTGTAAACTGTTCCAGGATGAGGGAGCAGCGTATTTAAAAGCCTTTTTCCCCCCAAAGTCTGTTCTCACTCCAGGGACCAACATCTGTATTGTGTTATTAGAGCAAGTGTTGATTTTGTTTTAGATGCAAGTACAAAGAAAGATAAGGACGAACTAGCCCAAGAACAGATTTGTAAATGAGACCGTCAATGACAGCGTAGCTCACTCCGGCCCCGTCTACTCCAGAAGGAATGATCTAAAGTGGGCCGCCTTGTGCAATAAATGTTGCAAGCTATATACACTATATAGAAGCTACATCCACCCTCAGAATACAGACTTATTCGCCAGGAAGAATCCAAAATGGTGAGGAATTGACCAAGAAGAAGCGATTTTTGTTGGACTGCTCATTAAGGCTTAATTAGTCCATAACTTCATTAATAATTGTAATGAAGCAAATCTGGGTAGAAGTTATATGCACCCTAGGTACCTCTTCCTTCATGCCAGAAAGAATCAAAATCGGTGAAGAACTGAGGGAGAAGAAGCAATTTGTGTAGAAACTGCTTGCTAGGGATTCATTAATTACTCCATATCTTCATTATTAATTGCAATTCTGCAAATTTTGGTAGAAGCTACATGCACCCCAGGCAGACCGACCTTCCTGCCAAAAAGAATAAAAATTGGTGAAAAATTGAGAGAGAAGAAGCAATTTTTATGAACGGACGGACGCCGGACAGCACATGATGGCATAAACTCATCACCCGTCGGCTGGATGAGCCAACAACCATCAACCAGTGTCAAAGTCCGCAAAAAGACAAAGATGGACAATTTGCTATATTTCTTTCGAGACTTTCTAGAAGGTTTTGTGGTGTTCTTGCGCAATCAGAAACGACATAACTATAAAGTGTACTGTATATTTTGGAAAAAACGTCCTCCCATCTTTGAAAGGCTGAATTATACAGACTTTTAACACAATCTAGAAATCAGATTTGACCAAAACATTCATGACATTTTCATGTTTCACATCAATATTTATTGACTAATTAAACTGCCCTGAGACTCTGATTATAGTAAGTGGGTTCTAAGTTCCTTTCTCAGGACAGATAAGATGTTAAATACCCTTTAGATTGATATTAGATTGCAAAATTTTGGGTTTATTTTTGATTCAAATGGTGAAATAGGTTCTCAAAGATTTTATACTCTGTGCTTGAAGGTACAAAAAGTACATATACTGTGACCCACCACCTCTACATGACCAGTCCTGGATGGTGTCCATTTCACAATGAAACACCAACCAAATCCTGCACTGCACCTCCATCAAAGCTTCTGATGGTACACTGACCCCTGAAAACTGTCCATTCCATCACCCAAACCCATTAAGCTTTCCAAATCACAAAATTCCCTTCAAATAGTAGTGACCCTTTAATAGATTTATGTATATAGCAGAAATCTCTCCAGCTTCAACAATCCAAACCTCAACAATTTAGTAACTCACAGCTGGGATGTCCTCGTCTTCCTCTTCTTCCTCAGACTGGGTTTCCATGGAGCTCCATGGGTTTCCATAGTAAGCCAAAGCTGAGCTCTGCACCAGCCACCTGGTGAGACGTTCCTCTAGCTCCAGCAAGATTTCCCAGTCTCTCTGAGAGCCCTCCATCATAAACCCCATCACCAACAAGCACCAATGGCCCCAGTTTCTTCACAACACCAGGTTGAGATACCGTTCAGAATATGGTGAATATGTAACGCTAGCAAGTCTTCTGATTGGTCCAAGTCCTAAATATAGTGTGGAGTGTATAGAGAAGAGTTGAGATCTCCCTGATTTTCAGTCTTCTCTAGAGGATTCTTCTCATCTGGAAGCAAGTGTACTAGACTGTGCTGACTAGTGCCACATGATTCCAATATTTGTCCCACCCAAACATAAACGGTGGCCAATGGCCTACAGTAACCCCAGCAGACAGACCTGTTATTATGCTTGTTTTTCTTCTCTGAGTGAGCGTGTGAGTGCCCTGAAGCATCAAATCTCAATCGTTCATCTTCTCTTTGACTTGGCAGAAACCACTTCTAGTTAATCTTTCAAATCTGCTCTCTTTGCTCTTTTGTCTCTTATCCTCTCTTTATCACGCTACAAGGGGTAATCTTGTGCAACTTCACCTTGTGGTCACTTTCAGTTCTTCCACCACCTTAAAAAAAAAAGTAGATACCGATACCGCTGGTTCTCAAAGAATGAAACAGGTTCTACCGCTTTCACAAGTTCTGCATTCCTCAGGACGTTCCAGAAATGCTTGGGTGCTGCAACTTCTGATCTTGCGTTCTTCACCTGCTTCTTCCTACCAATTTAAAAGTCTAGATCCATGCGTTCTCTGGTTGTAAGCTAAAGAGAAGTCATCACACCATGAACCAAGCGACCTCTGATACTCCAGGCAAAGACGATTCCCGGTATGCAAAGCAAAACCTGAGACTTCAAAGGAGAAATTTGAACCTTTCTTTGCAAGGAGTGGACCAAATACTAATCCCAGTCTTCTCTGGTGTTGAAATTCCAGCGATCCTCATTCCATCGATCGAGCGGCTCTTCAGAAAAAAATAACACGGCTCATATGAAAGCAAACTCTAAAATGAATTAATGGTTCATCCGCAAGTCTGGATATATCTTCAAGGTGATGCTCTTTGTGGGAGTATGCACAGTTTACATGTGTGTTGTGCCTGGAGATGAATGTGTAAAGTTAGTTACCCATTAACTCTAAAGACAAACAAAAAGAGCTGTCCGTGGCTGGTACCAGGAGCAGCCAGCATGACACTCCAATAAAGTCATCTGTCTTACTCAAGTACATATCCGTTTACACACACACACACACACACACACACACGCACACACACACACACACGGAGAGATGAGGTATTCCTCACTGGCAGTTGCTTTTATGTGCCATCTATCCATCCATCTATCTACATACACACCAGTACACACCTCCTAATATTTTGACAGCAACAAAATAATTATGTGTTACAGGTGATTTTTGAAATCAGGTGATTCTAGATTTACCGAAGTAAATTAGGTCGACATTCTTAAAAGGGATTTTTTTAGGGGGTTCATAAAAGAATGAGAACACTTCAACACCCACTTTCTATTCTCCTTTGTTTCTCCCTCACCCCACCCCCTTTATATCCTCTACCCCAGGGCTTTTCAAAGTGTGGGGCATGCCTCCCCTGGGGGGCGCCAGAGTTCTTCAGGGGGGGCGCAACGTGAGGACACATGAACCAGAATAAGTTACTATTGCGGACATTTAGCGAACTTCAGCTAGCCTTTGCCAGAGACAAAATGGATCGATTTTTAGTACCTAAAGCTACAGTGAGTGAGGAGACAGAGTCTGGGCCAAGCAAAAAAACCAGACCCTCCAGGATTTCACGATGTTGCGATTTGCAACTTCAACGCAAATTCAACCAATCCCCGCGAATTCAGGGTGGTGTTGCAATTATATCCAATCACCGCAACCTTCCCGCAAATTTGACCAATCGTTGGCATCGTCTTGAAGTGACGTCGACAAACTACCTTCCGCCTTACTTCCGTGTATACGTTCAAGAGAAGCAGCATGCGTGCAGTGTTGCCAGATTGGGCGGTTTTAAGTGCATTTTGGCGGGTTTTGAACATATTTTGGACTGGAAAACGTCAGCAGTATCTGGCAACATTGCATGATGTGCGAGTCAGTGTTTATATTGGCTTAAATTCTGTTACTGAAAGTGTGTTATGTTTACAGTGAAGGACTGTGCGCACTTTACATAATTTTTTTTACTTAATACAAGAAATTAATGGATGCCAACATTTTTGCCAAAATGGTATTTTATTTTCCATTGTTTAGGCAGCGTCAGCATCATACTGTGAGATTCTGTTCAAATTGTTTTTTTTTTCTTCTATGAAGCCTGAGCCATTTATTTTATTAGTTTATAATTATTGTTTAATTTAGTCTTCAGGAGAGACTGCCTGCACACAGTACTAGTATTAATAGGTTTTTTTCTTACATGAAAGCTGAGGCATTTATATTATATTTAAGGTAACGTCATGTTGTGCTGTGAGGTTCTCTGCACTTTAACTTTTGAACCAACAGGAGCATTTGGATAAGTAAAGCCTATTTTTCTGCATTTTTGTAGTCCTGGTAATCTTTTATATTGCTAAAGTTGCTTATAGGACCATTTCTCAGTGTCTTTGTTTTTTTAATCAACAGTTTTTCGGTAATAACTTAATATTGAACATATCACTCAATTTTAATCACAAAAAGAGAAAATCGCAACAATTTCTCGCAACTTTCACTTCCTCCTGCAATGTAATCGCAACAAAACCTAAAAAACACCGCAACTTTCATCGCAATTTTTTGGAACCATTTTTTTAAAATACGAATGGAACATTAAGTATAGCAACAACAAAAATTGTGGAGGGGGGGGCGCTGTTGTTTATTTGCTCTCTGAGGGGGGGCTGACTCTCCCACACTTTGAAAACCCCTGCTCTACCCTCTTTACCCAGAATTACACTTACAGTGGATATAAAAAGTATACACACCCCATTAAAATGATCGTTTTTTTCTGATGTAAAAAAAAAATGAGAGCATGATAAATAATTTCAAAACTTTTCCCACCTTTAATGTGACCTATAACCTGTACAATTCAATCGAAAAACAATTGAATCTGTCAGGGGGAATAACAACAACAACAACAAAAAAAACGTACAATAAGCTGGTTGCATAAGTGTGCACACCCTTAAACTAATATTTTGTTGAAGCACCTTTTGATTTAATTCCAGCATTCAGTCTTTTTGGGTTCATGCCTGCCATCAATTAAAATGACTCTGATTAACCCCAAATAAATTTCAGACATTTACTCAGTTACATCCTCCAGCGAAAGCCAGGGTTCACAGAGAGCTTACAAAGCATCGAAGGGATCTCATTGCTGAAAGGTATCAGTCAGGAGAAGGGGGCAAAAACATTTCCACGCCATTAGATACACTACCGTTCAAAAGTTTGGGGTCACCCAGACAATTTTGTGTTTTCCATGAAAAGTCACACTTTTATTTACCACCATAAGTTGTAAAATGAATAGAAAATATAGTCAAGACATTTTTCTGGCCATTTTGAGCATTTAATCGACCCCACAAATGTGATGCTCCAGAAACTCAATCTGCTCAAAGGAAGGTCAGTTTTATAGCTTCTCTAAAGAGCTCAACTGTTTTCAGCTGTGCTAACATGATTGTACAAGGGTTTTCTAATCATCCATTAGCCTTCTGAGGCAATGAGCAAACACATTGTACCATTAGAACACTGGAGTGAGAGTTGCTGGAAATGGGCCTCTATACACCTATGGAGATATTGCACCAAAAACCAGACATTTGCAGCTAGAATAGTCATTTACCACATTAGCAATGTATAGAGTGCATTTCTGATTAGTTTAAAGTGATCTTCATTGAAAAGAACAGTGCTTTTCTTTCAAAAATAAGGACATTTCAAAGTGACCCCAAACTTTTGAATGGTAGTGTATACCATGGAGCACAGTGAAGACCGTCATCAAGAAGTGGAGAAAATATGGGACAACAGTGACATTACCGAGAACTGGACGTCCCTCCAAAATTGATGAAAAGACAAGATGAAAACTGGTCAGGGAGGCTGCCAAGAGGCCGACAGCAACACTGAAGGAGCTGCAGGGATTTCTGGCAAGTACTGGTTGCGTACTACATGTGACGACAATCTCCCGTATTCTCCATATGTCTGGACTATGAGGTAGGGTCATGCTCCGCCCCGGACTTCCACTCCGGAGATTACTTATCTCCCAGGTCAGTGCTAATCCGGATCTGGGACGGGAATTCCATCTTGCCTGCATTCACTTCCTGTTTTTTTCTGCTGTGTATAGTACAACCCCGATTCCAAAAAAGTTGGGACAAAGTACAAATTGTAAATAAAAACGGAATGCAATGATGTGGAAGTTTCAAAATTCCATATTTTATTCAGAATAGAACATAGATGACATATCAAATGTTTAAACTGAGAAAATGTATCATTTAAAGAGAAAAATTAGGTGATGTTAAATTTCATGACAACAACACATCTCAAAAAAGTTGGGACAAGGCCATGTTTACCACTGTGAGACATTCCCTTTTCTCTTTACAACAGTCTGTAAACGTCTGGGGACTGAGGAGACAAGTTGCTCAAGTTTAGGGATAGGAATGTTAACCCATTCTTGTCTAATGTAGGATTCTAGTTGCTCAGCTGTCTTAGGTCTTTTTTGTCGTATCTTCCGTTTTATGATGCGCCAAATGTTTTCTATGGGTGAAAGATCTGGACTGCAGATCGTCCCTGATTTCCATAAAGAACTTCAAATTTTGATTCGTCTGACCACAGAACAGTTTTCCACTTTGCCACAGTCCATTTTAAATGAGCCTTGGCCCAGAGAAGACGTCTGCGTTTCTGGATCATGTTTACATACAGCTTCTTCTTTGAACTATAGAGTTTTAGCTGGCAACCGCGGCTGGCACGGTGAATTGTGTTCACAGATAATGTTCTCTGGAAATATTCCTGAGCCCATTTTGTGATTTCCAATACAGAAGCATGCCTGTATGTGATGCAGTGCCGTCTAAGGGCCCGAAGATCATGGACACCCAGTATGGTTTTCCGGCCTTGACCCTTACGCACAGAGATTCTTCCAGATTCTCTGAATCTTTTGATGATATTATGCACTGTAGATGATGATATGTTCAAACTCTTTGCAATTTTACACTGTCGAACTCCTTTCTGATATTGCTCCACTATTTGTCGGCGCAGAATTAGGGGGATTGGTGATCCTCTTCCCATCTTTACTTCTGAGAGCCGCTGCCACTCCAAGATGCTCTTTTTATACCCAGTCATGTTAATGACCTATTGCCAATTGACCTAATGAGTTGCAATTTGGTCCTCCAGCTGTTCCTTTTTTGTACCTTTAACTTTTCCAGCCTCTTATTGCCCCTGTCCCAACTTTTTCGAGATGTGTTGCTGTCATGAAATTTCAAATGAGCCAATATTTGGCATGAAATTTCAAAATGTCTCACTTTCGACATTTGATATGTTGTCTGTGTTCTATTGTGAATACAATATCAGTTTTTGAGATTTGTAAATTATTGCATTCCGTTTTTATTTACAATTTGTACTTTGTCCCAACTTTTTTGGAATCGGGGTTGTATAAATGCAGTTCTCAGACAGGGACCTTGCCAAAATGTCTCGCTTGTTACTCTAGCCGTTTCTGTGCCTCTTATGCTTCTCATGGTTTTTCTCTCTAGCGTTTGTTCTTGTTCATGTTTTTTTGCACTAGCGTTTTTGTCCTTGCCTGCCTCGTTGTTTTGTCAAAGATTTTTGTCTCTTTGTACCTGGACTATTTTGCTATTTGTTTTTTCATCCTGTTTATTTACCTTTTTGCCATGCCCTTTTTCCTGGATTAAATCACCTTATTTATTGGATTACTGTCTGTGTTCTGCTTCTGGATCCTAATCTCGCACCTCATCTCGCCATCCTTAACAGGTAGGGTCAAAGAAAAACATCCAGGCCCGGCTAAAGTTTGCAAAATAAAAAAAAAAAAAAAAAAACATCAACTCTCCCAAAAGCATGTGGGAAAATGTGTTCTGGTCTGATGAAACTAAGGTTGAACTTTTTGGCCACCATTCCAAAAGGTATGTTTGGCTCAAAAACAACACTGCGCATCACCAAAAGAACCCCATACCCACGGTGAAGCATGGTGGTGGCAGCATCACATTTTGGGGTTGTTTTTCTTCAGCTGGAACAGGGGCTTTAGTCAAGGTGGAGGGAATTATGAACAGTTCTAAATACCAGTCAATTCTGGCCCAAAACCTTCAGGTGCCTGCTAGAAAGCTGAAGATTAAGAGGAATTTCATCTTTCAGCACAATAATGACCCCAAAAAAGTTTTGGAATGACCCAGCCAGAGCCCAGACCTAAATCCAATTGAAAATCTGTGGGGTGACCTGAAGAGGGCTGTGCACAAGAGACGCCCTCACAATCTGACAGATTTGGAGCACTTTTGCAAGGAAGAGTGGGCAAATATTGCCAAGTCTAGATGTGGCAGGCTGATAGACTCCGACCCAAAAAGACTGAATGCTGTAATTAAATCAAAAGACGCTTCAACAAAGTATTAGTTTAAGGGTGTGTACACTTATGCAACCAGCTTATTGTACGTTTTTTATTTTTTATGTTTTCCCCCCTAATAGATTTGTCTCCTCTCATCTCATTATCTGTAGCCGCTTTATCCTGTTCTACAGGGTCGCAGGCAAGCTGGAGCCTATCCCAGCTGACTACGGGCGAAAGGCGGGGTACACCCTGGACAAGTCGCCAGGTCATCACAGGGCTGACACATAGACACAGACAACCATTCACACTCACATTCACACCTACGGTCAATTTAGAGTCACCAGTTAACCTAACCTGCATGTCTTTGGACTGTGGGGGAAACCGGAGCACCCGGAGGAAACCCACGCGGACACGGGGAGAACATGCAAACTCCACACAGAAAGGCCCTTGCCGGCCACGGGGCTCGAACCCGGACCTTCTTGCTGTGAGGTGACAGTGCTAACCACTACACCACCGTGCCGCCGAACAGATTTGTTTGTTTTTCAAATAAATTGTACAGGCAGGGCCGCTGACAGCTTTGGCTGGGCCCGGGACAAAATGCTCTGAATGGGCCCCCCCCCCGGGCCAACCCACACACACACCCACCTCTCTTATCCCAGTCTCTCCTCACTCCAACCCTTAAATGACAGGTATTCAAAAAGGTATTCCTAAACTTGTGGATAGTCTACTATAATCACGCGATTGGGGTGCTCTTGAAGGAGCAGTGATGGATGGGGGATTTCGGGCAGGGCTGGGGGTGAACATAGTATACTGTGCGTGCGTACTGTCCAGTGTGAAAAGCAGAGAAGAACACACCGCTCGAGAAACGGCGGGATATGATTGCGGGCTAATGTGAATATTCTTAGCTTCAATCAGATATATGAAACACAATGTTATTAAGCCGTTGTGGTTATGAAATGATTCAATGCCCTGTGCGTTTGATATGGTGTTCAGTGTGACTTGCTCTCCCCTCGTTTGTAACATGAATTGCGTGCCGCGGTTGGGGTTACTTTAGGGGCTGGAAAAAGTTGGCTGTGTCTTACCTGGCTCAGCTGCCCCACTGCCTTTGCTAGTACCTGCTGCATCATCCGAATCTTTTTTAAAATATTTATGCAGTGAGCCCCTGAGTCTCTTGGTTTCTTCCTTTCTTTTTCTTTCTTTTCTCTTCTGTGCTCCTGACTTGTGCATGTTGGCAAATGGCACGCACGCTGATTGTTGAAGCGCTATGATCGAACGATGTCGTTTTTTTCCCCTTAATCAAAGAGTCAGACCAAACCATTTTTGCATTAGGGGTGGTAGGGGGTTCTTGACGCCTTTTTCAAAGACAATCAAGGCAAAAGATCTAGAAATCATTTATTGAATGCAAATATAGCACATTTCTCCCCCAAATCAACACATTTTGAAATTAAATAAAATAATTTAATCGCAACTTCATGAGAGCCCAGTTCTGCCCCCCCATTCCTGGGCCCGGGACAACATACCCGTTTGTCCCCCCCTGTCGGCGGGCCTGTGTACAGGTTATAGGTCACATTAAAGCTGGGAAAAGTTTTGAAATTATTTATCGTGGTCTCATTTTTTTACATCAGAAAAACCGATCATTTTAACGGGGTGTGTAGACTTTATATATCCACTGTACACTCACCGGCCACTTTATTAGGTACACCTGTCCAACTGCTCGTTAACACTTAATTTCTAATCAGCCAATCACATGGCGGCAACTCAGTGCATTTAGGCATGTAGACATGGTCAAGACAATCTCCTGCAGTTCAAACCGAGCATCAGTATGGGGAAGAAAGGTGATTTGAGTGACTTTGAACGTGGCATGGTTGTTGGTGCCAGAAGGGCTGGTCTGAGTATTTCAGAAACTGCTGATCTACTGGGATTTTCACGCACAACCATCTCTAGGGTTTACAGAGAATGGTCCGAAAAAGAAAAAATATCCAGTGAGCGGCAGTTCTGTGGGCGGAAATGCCTTGTTGATGCCAGAGGTCAGAGGAGAATGGCCAGACTGGTTCGAGCTGATAGAAAGGCAACAGTGACTCAAATAACCACCCGTTACAACCAAGGTAGGCAGAAGAGCATCTCTGAACGCACAGTATGTCGAACTTTGAGGCAGATGGGCTACAGCAGTAGAAGACCACGCCGGGTGCCACTCCTTTCAGCTAAGAACAGGAAACTGAGGCTACAATTTGCACAAGCTCATCGAAATTGGACAATAGAAGATTGGAAAAACGTTGCCTGGTCTGATGAGTCTCGATTTCTGCTGTGACATTCGAATGGTAGGGTCAGAATTTGGCGTCAACAACATGAAAGCATGGATCCATCCTGCCTTGTATCAACGGTTCAGGCTGGTGGTGGTGGTGTAATGGTGTGGGGAATATTTTCTTGGCACTCTTTGGGCCCCTTGGTACCAATTGAGCATCGTTGCAACGCCACAGCCTACCTGAGTATTGTTGCTGACCATGTCCATCCCTTTATGACCACAATGTACCCAACTTCTGATGGCTACTTTCAGCAGGATAATGCGCCATGTCATAAAGCTGGAATCATCTCAGACTGGTTTCTTGAACATGACAATGAGTTCACTGTACTCAAATGGCCTCCACAGTCACCAGATCTCAATCCAATAGAGCATCTTTGGGATGTGGTGGAACGGGAGATTCGCATCATGGATGTGCAGCCGACAAATCTGCGCCAACTGTGTGATGCCATCATGTCAATATGGACCAAACTCTCTGAGGAATGCTTCCAGCACCTTGTTGAATCTATGCCACGAAGAATTGAGGCAGTTCTGAAGGCAAAAGGGGGTCCAACCCATTACTAGCATGGTGTACCTAATAAAGTGGCCGGTGAGTGTATGTACACCTTTCTGTCTGATTTCATTTTTTTCTGTAACATTTAATTTTGTGCTGGAAAATGAATGAACGTTTGGACTCAAATGTTTTTGCACTGACTCAATAAAGTACAGTAGAAGTTATAAAATAGAAATCTATAACAAAGTTTGTACGAAAAAAAAATGGTGTGCCTAAGAGGTTTGCACAGTGCTGTCCTTAACACAAATATAAACAATAACCAACTGATACATGAAGTAAAAATCATGTGCTTCAGTAACTGATATGATTTGGACTTCTGAGAAGAAGAAATTAATCAAAATTAAGCTTCAATATTACTATCTGAGCTGTACAAATAAAATGCCTATATGCCAACTACCACGAGGTTATATCGCAGCTATCCAATAAATTAAAAATGATTAATAAAAAGTGACACTTTGTTTCCATCTATGTTGCTCAGCGTTTAGAGGATAAACCGTACAGTAGCCTGCGGTCTCATGGTTATGGGCTCAGAACTCATTTATGGACGGTTGAGGTGTAATCACAGAAATACTCAGTGCCATGGGAGCTCATCATCGCCCATAACCCACAGGAAGAATGCAACACTTTACGTTAAGGCTTCCTTAGCTAACATTATTTACTGCATTAAATAACAATAACAATTATTATACATACAGGACACTTTTTTGATGGAATAAAAACGTGTTCTATTCCCTTCTAGCGGGTTTCGTTCATTTGGTTTGATATCATGCAATATTGTTAGCATATTGCTTATCCTGCGTGTATTACGTCACTCTACCCACTGGAGAATGAGCGTTGAATATGGTTTACGATACTGCATGGTTGTCAAGACAACGTGATGTCACACGTCGGAGACGTAAAACTTCCATGCTAGTGAGGTAAGCGACTGTGACAATTTGTAAACGAACATGGCCGCCAAGTTTGCTTCGTGAAATACGGAAGATTTTGAGAATTTTGAAAAAGAAAGACGTGTTGAACACCCGAAAGGAATGTGTATGTATAATAATAATAATATCAGCTGAGGTGGCACGGTGGTGTAGTGGTTAGCGCTGTCGCCTCACAGCAAGAAGGTCCTGGGTTCGAGCCCCGGGGCCGGCGAGGGCCTTTCTGTGTGGAGTTTGCATGTTCTCCCCGTGTCCGCGTGGGTTTCCTCCGGGTGCTCTGGTTTCCCCCACAGTCCAAAGACATGCAGGTTGGGTTAACTGGTGACTCTAAATTGAGCGTAGGTGTGAATGTGAGTGTGAATGGTTGTCTGTGTCTATGTGTCAGCTCTGTGATGACCTGGCGACTTGTCCAGGGTGTACCCCGCCTTTCGCCCGTAGTCAGCTGGGATAGGCTCCAGCTTGCCTGCGACCCTGTAGGAGGATAAAGCGGCTAGAGATAATGAGATGAGATAATATCAGCTGTTTTTTTTCATGGTATATCAGATATATTCCATTCAGCTAGCACGAATGAGTTGAAGACGAGTTGGAATATAACTGATATACCACACAATGCCAGTCAACATTTAAATAATGTTCAACTTAGCATTCGTAGAACACTAGAAGGTTGCCTGGCATTGCCCGGGTTTTGCGAAATTCTGGGTTGCCCCCAGACTTCCATGTCAAATTTGGTGAAGATCCATCGAGAAATGGTGATGTTAACGCAAGACAAACAAAAACCCAAACATTCACCACCCAGGGGCCCACCGGGGAACCCTTGGAGCTCGTACATGAATTGTTTATATCTGCAAAATTCCGGGTCATCCCCGGACCTACTTGCCAAATTTGGTGAAAATCCGTCGAGAAATGGCAACGTTAACTCAAGACATACAAACAAACTTTGCCACTTATTATATACGGTAGATGAGTAACATTATCGGCGGCACGGTGGTGTAGTGGTTAGCGCTGTCGCCTCACAGCAAGAAGGTCCTGGGTTCGAGCCCCGGGGCCGGCGAGGGCCTTTCTGTGTGGAGATTGCATGTTCTCCCCCTGTCCGCGTGGGTTTCCTCCGGGTGATCCGGTTTCCCCCACAGTCCAAAGACATGCAGGTTAGGTTAACTGGTGACTCTAAATTGACCGTAGGTGTGAATGTGAGTGTGAATGGTTGTCTGTGTCTATGTGTTAGCCCTGTGATGACCTGGCGACTTGTCCAGGGTGTACCCCGCCTTTCGCCCATAGTCAGCTGGGATAGGCTCCAGCTTGCCTGCGACCCTGTAGAAGGATAAAGCGGCTACAGATAATGAGATGAGATGAGTAACATTATCAGTGAGGTAGCACTGTACTAACACTGCCTTCGGCTAACTCATAAAGTTTTACTACCGACTAGAAGAACCAAATGAAAAACGCACCTCAACTCGGAATTCCTACTTGGACATTTGGGACAAACATTTTAACTCCGAGTTCGCCAAGTGCTGTCTGATCAACATGGCTGCTCTCAGCCTCAGCAGTAAACTCAGCAGCACTTCTTATCGTGAAATGAATTATACTGTATATACAAACCCTTCCAAAAAAATATGGAATCGCTACTCTTAGAGGACGTTCATTCAGCTTTTTTACTTTGCAGCAAATAAACAAAATCACAGATAAGACATGAAACTATTTTTAACAGCTGGACATTCTGGCTTTGTCAAACATACCTCAACAGGGACGGATCGGGAGTGACGCAAGTGCATCAGTCAGAAATATATGTGCACCACTTGGCATTTGTCACGGGGCATTTGTTTACTTTACCGCTAGCTGGCTACACGGGTTATATCCACGCTCAACCAACAGAGTGATGGTCCAAGATCCGACCACCTGTGGTAAGCGGTGATGCTGACCTGACCGAATTACCTGTACTCTCACGATGCTTTGTATAGCATGACCTGAGACAAATCTAGGTCAAACCAATAAAATGCTCCAGAAAGAGGTCGAAATTTGTCATGAATAACGGGCCGAGCAGGGCGGCATGGTGGTGTAGTGGTTAGCGCTGTCGCTTCACAGCAAGAAGGTCCGGGTTCGAGCCCCGTGGCTGGCGAGGGCCTTTCTGTGCAGAGTTTGCATGTTCTCCCCGTGTCCGCGTGGGTTTCCTCCGGGTGCTCCGGTTTCCCCCACAGTCCAAAGACATGCAGGTTAGGTTAACTGGTGACTCTAAATTGACCGTAGGTGTGAATGTGAGTGTGAATGGGTGTCTGTGTCTATGTGTCAGCCCTGTGATGACCTGGCGACTTGTCCAGGGTGTACCCCACCTTTCGCCCGTAGTCAGCTGGGATAGGCTCCAGCTTGTCTGCGACCCTGTAGAAGGATGAAGAGGCTAGAGATAATGAGATAATGAGATGAACGGGCCGAGCCGCAGTCATAGCGGGTCGTGCCTGGGCTCTTTCGAAAGGTCTCAGGGTGAGGGAGGCGCTTGTAAAGTTTGGCAGGGCTATGACTTTTGGTGGCTGTGTTATGAATATTTAAATCCTGGCATGCGCACGTGGCTGGAGCCAGGGCTCATATTAAAGTTTTCGGTGAGCCGTGCTCGCACAGGGATTTGGGGGTGAATAGTGGGCCGAGCTGCGGTCGTAGCAGGCCGTGGCTGCCCCCTTTGGAAAGGGCTCGGCATGCTCTATGCCTCTGTGAAAATTTATAGCGATCTGGTAAGATTATTGAAAATATTTCCGCAAATGTGCATCTGTCAGATTCTTGGGCTGGATCTGTCCGTGCTCAAACAAACATTCAGTTAAATTAAAAATCACAATTCGGATTTTGTTGCTCCTCCTCTGGCTTTTATGACGGCTTGAATTCTTTGAGGCATGAACTTCACGACTGATGGAGAATATTGTTTTTCAATCAGGTTCCAACTTTCTTGAATAGCGGCTGACTGATCAGGGCTGGGTTTCTCAAAAGCATCGGAGCACAAAGATCATTGTTAAATGGTAGCGCGAGCATCACAATGAACGCTTTCTCTCCTAGTTAAGATGTTCTTAGCGTTAAGAGGCTTTTGGGAAACCCACCCCAGTTTTGCAGGTTGGAGCCTTGTCATGGACCTTTTTTTTTTTTTACTTTCAATTTCCACTATAAATTTTCAATGAGATTGAGATCTGGACTAGTTGCTGGCCGGGTCATTGATCCTTTCCATCATCACCAAACCTACTTTCTGTCAATGGAATGGGGGGGGAAGTCTCCAGAATGTCCATGTCCACTTGGGCACTGACTGTTGAAGTAAAGGTTGCCATCTCTCCTGGTCCTTTACCTGAGATTCGACCCCACATAATCAAGGATTGTTTTCTTCAGGCAGAAATCTGCGGTGTTTCATTGGAACGATACCAGACGAAAGTTCCAGCATCATCTCCTCGGCCAGTGCAGGTTCATGATTCATCACTGAACATCACTTCCATCCAATCATCTACAGTCCACGCCTGCTTCTCTTCAGCCCACTGGAGCCTTGTTTTCTTCCGGTGAGGTGTTAGTGATGGTGATTTGGCTTTTCTGTACGTAAATCCCATTTTCCTCAACAGTTTGGTCACAGATATTGACTCCTGTTTCTGTTTTATTTCTATTTTCAGGACATGTTGCTTTGAGTTTTCTGTCCTGATTCTCTGACGTGTATCTTCTGTAGTCTATACACGTTTTCCAGTTGATAGACAACTGACTGGGAAGAACCAGCATCTTTCGCCAGAGTCTGTGATGAATTTCCTTCTTGAAGGAGTTGTATTACTATAATCCTTTCCATTGTTTCAGCTGAACGCTCTCTTGATGGAGCCATGTGAACTTTCAATCAGCCAGGTCCAACATCTCGTTAAGGTCTGCAAGCGCTCGCTTTTAACTGCAGACTAATTTGCATGTTTAGACTTGTGCAGGTATTTGTTTTAGAAATGCAAATTACTAAAAGGTGAGGATCTTTCCTCTATTTGTTCAGGGAAAAAAAATATACGCCATTAATTACAACAATTTAAACGAATTTATAGACCCCTTCGCAGTAAACGTCATTCATACGTAAGCGGAAATTGCGTGCGCAGCCTGGACCCAAAAAAGACTCAGAAATGCCTAGTTGTTGTGTTGTCGGGTGTCAGAATCGTAGCAGTGACGGGGTTAAAATGTTCAGAATTCCAGCAGGATCTCACCCATTCCAAAAAAATATCGCCGACGTCTATGACTACAAGCCATCAAACGTGTAGACTGGGATGAAAGCACTATCAAAAATGCGCGGGTTTGCAGCGCCCACTTCATCACAGGTAAGATCAGGCTATTTATTAAATCTTTCGTTTTTATTCTTTCTAGTCTTCGTTTATTGATGTAGCAAAATACTTTGGTAACGTTTGTCTGATTAGCTGGGTCATAGTTACACAATGTAATGAATATCGTTAGCATGTTAACTTAGCTTTGCATGCAATTTTGTTTGTAGGAGAGGTCTCGCTTGACTCAAGCAGTCCAGATTTTGTGCCATCATTATTTGTGTATGCCGAAAATCACAATTTTAAAGCAAGGATGGAAAGGTAAAATTGTGTGCCCTCGCTCTAAATGCCAACTTACGTTGACTGCTCTAACCTAGCTCCCGCCCCGTTCAGTTTCATTTCTGCTCTCTGCCTCTCGCTTTTTACGCAGCTCTGATTTCTCTTAGCTGCACTCTTTACACTATCATTCCTTTCATGCCATCACCTCCTGCAAATTGCTGTTTAGTGTTGGGATTTGCTGTTGTAGCTAAAGCCACATTGCCATCACATCACTGGCATAATTTGATTAAAACAATTTCAGTGTAAAACACATTCTGTACATGCCCGCACATAACATAATCATATGCGTCTAAAGACTTGTAGGCACGAAGTTTTTCGTGGGTGTACACTGAAGTCTTGTCAATAAGGTACGAGTATATATCTGGCCATTGTATACCAGGGAACTTACTAACATCGTCCGTCCACTCTTTAATTAAATGCGGATCCGGTAGGCGATGTCCACTTGTTAGAGTTAACTTATTTATGTAGCATTCTCGATCTTGTAATGACAATTGTTTGGCATAATCTGACAGCTCATAATGCCGGTCTATGGGCAGCGCCATTGTTTCTGGGTCCAGGCTGCGCGCGCATCCTGGCAACGGTCGGTTTGTTTACAAACATGCGAAGGGGTCTATTTGGGGTGTGTTTTACAAAGCCAGAATGTTCAGCTGGTGAACAAAAATACTTTTGTGTCATAACTTTTTCTGATACAAAGTAAAAAAGCTGAATGAACATCCTCCAAGAGGAGCAATTCCATATTTCTTGCCAGAGTTTGTACACGTATTTGCTTTAGACCAAACAACATACCATACATGTCAACCCCTCACGGCTCTCACCTGTACTCCCTGGTAAAGAAATCCATAATTTCCATACCAAATCCATAGTAATATTTCATGCATAATAAAAATGTATCAGATCTTACCTAATATATGCACTGGTTTATTTCTGTACATCCATATGTACTCATCTCATCTCATTATCTGTAGCCGCTTTATCCTTCTACAGGGTCGCAGGCAAGCTGGAGCCTATCCCAGCTGACTACGGGCGAAAGGCGGGGTACACCCTGGACAAGTCGCCAGGTCATCACAGGGCTGACACATAGACACAGACAACCATTCACACTCACATTCACACCTACGCTCAATTTAGAGTCACCAGTTAACCTAACCTGCATGTCTTTGGACTGTGGGGGAAACCGGAGCACCCGGAGGAAACCCACGCGGACACGGGGAGAACATGCAAACTCCGCACAGAAAGGCCCTTGCCGGCCACGGGGCTCAAACCCAGACCTTCTTGCTGTGAGGCGACAGCGCTAACCACTACACCACCGTGCCGCCCTCCATATGTACTGTTAGCACTCAATTAAACAGTCGGCGTTTTCTTAACCCTATATCAGTTCAACAAAATTTAGTGTCTCTTCTCACATAATCCAGTAATTTGGGGTTCACTTGGCACATTGTTCAGCAACGTTCCTGATTGCTTTTGCGTGAAGAAATTAATTGACGGCTGTCTCTTTTCCTGGTTTGCATTCTTCACATGCATTTGAGATTTCATGTGTTCCCTCACGCCGTAAATTCCAGAGGCGAACACTTTCACGTCTCGACAACAAATTGTGCAGTTGACACACTCAGCACCCATTTTGGAAGCGATAATTATTCCATTGAATGTTTCTGTCCATTCGGGAAGAAAGAGACCTCCAGTTTTAGATGTTTTGAGTTTTTTCTTCAGTGGTGCCGACATCTTGACCTGTCTATTGTTACGCTACATGTGCTGTTATTTCCCGCTCGGTGTGCAGGAAAATCACAATTGCGCATGCTCAGACGTTCGGAATGGCTTGTTGGTACTAGCAGAAGTACCGGTTGAGTAATTCTAAATGTAGAAAACGGCGGCTCCCATGGGTTTTTGTATTTCATGACGATTTTTTTGATGGTAATAAATCAAAATAATTTTAAGGTGAAAATGTAGAAAAATCCGTAGTTGAATACCACTACGCCCGTACCATTTTTAAAATGCCAAAATCCGTAGGGAATACGGGAAATCCGTAGGGGTTGACATGTAGGACATACCGACGTGTTACATCTAAAACAATGATGATAAAGTTTTGAAAATGGAATTATTCTATCTACATTCACTGGATATGAGCTAGCCTGGGAAATCCCATGCTGCTTTGCACAATCGTTCCGATCTGAAAAGACAGCATGGAAACTATGGTCTGAAGGCTCGCCTGAGTTAGGGAGCCAATCAGAGAGTGGGGAGGGGTGGAAAGACGGTGACGCGTACTACTCGACAAACGGAAGCTTGTAGTTTATTTGGGACTGTTTACGGATCACATTTAACATGGCGGCGAGCGATACGAACCAAACCAGCTTCTCTCATATTTGTCTTGCACAAACGGCAGTAATCGTTCGGTGCCATTGTTTTCCTATTTTTGTTTTGCCTTCTCTTTCTCTTTCCTTCTTCTCTTCGCCCCTCTAACTACGTCACCGGGTACAACTGCCATGATTGGCCATGGGCTACGTATACGCCAAATGATAGACATTCGCAACGTCCAATAAACAGCCGTTGACAATCGTAAACCACACCTCCCCTACGGGAAATTCAATAGGCGGATTCCAGACCATATTTCACTTGTGATATGGTCTGGTGTTAACCAGACTAGATATGAGCAATCATACTCTCGGATTGGCTACTCTACTACTAGGATATCGGCTCATATACCGTGAGTAGAGAAAAACAAAATGGCGGAGCGTGTTGCTGAACCAACTGAGGATGAAATAAAAACTCTACTCGAAAACAAAACCCTCAAAAATACAACAAAAAAAAGCAACAACATATGGAAAGAAAGTATCTGATGGTAAGAACGTGTCTGTTTTTTTATGTTTCAAGAATTATCATCACATTTTTCACAAATCGTTCCTGTCATTTCGCCGGTTTGTTTACGCTCTAAGCGGAAATGATTTTGTCGGACGTTTTGTATAAAGTTTTTATTTATCGAATTTGCTAAAAATAAAAATGCTCGGTTTCTCAAAATCCAGTGAATGTGGATAGAATAAAACAGTTATTCCACTCAATCTTGTCACATGGATTATAGACAACTCGGACCTACGCACCTCGTCAGCTATCGGCTCATGTACGACTCGATTTTGTGGAACAACTGTTAAATCTAAACGGCCTTTCGATTTCAGAAAATCGGTGAAATTTAGTTCCCTCTGAAATGTGGTCATTGTGATATATGTTTATTTCTGTAATATCTCACAAAATATTAGGCCATTCTGTTCTGTGGCTGGGAAGTCATTTAATTTGAGGGGATTAAAGCAAATAACGTGTATGAAATCGCTCGCTTCGTGCAGTCAAGCAGACAGAGGAAGTCCGCGTGCGCGCGCGCAGGTTTACCTTTGGGCGTGCACTGACAGTTCCATCGTTCTGTCACTAAACGAACAGCTGATCACACCGAGGTGCTCGCTGACCGCCGATATTTATTAGTTTGGTCCTGCGTTTCCTTTCCTTCATATATAACATAACATCTTTTCTTGTTGTTTTTCCGTTACTGTAGTCGGTCTTTCACGTTTCATTCGCACACTCACGTCCTCCATTTTTCTTTCTGGTTTCAAATTTGTATCCCATGATGCTTTGTGCGAACGGGGAAAGCCCGCCACGTGATGCATGATGTAGTATCTTGAATTAGGTCATGGTGAAGCAGGAAAAAATAGCGGAGAATTTCGGGCCATGTGGCCCTAAATTCATTAATTGCTCTATTTAAAATAAACGAATAAAATTAGAAGTCTGTGATTCGAATTCAGTAGGTTTCGGTCCACTAAACAAAAATAATTAGGTGTCGGGGAAAATTCCTTTTATGACCTACACTTGAAAAATCTGAAAGGCAGTCTAGCTTTAAATAGAAAACAGATTATCAGGATGATTGGAAATAGACACGTTACATGTGAACATGTGAGGTACAACTTCTCTACCTAGTGGCATTTGGCTTATAAATTCTACACACGAACACTTAAAGAAACAAGGTGTTACTTACATTGTACCAGCTCTGACTTTTCTGTGAAAGAGACAAGAAGAAAAACAAAGTGTGAGTGACGCAGCTGCTATAAAAGTGCACACACACACACACACACACACACACGGTGTAAAGGTCTGCACTTTAAACAGACAAGCTTGATTTTTTTCTACCTTTCTTCATACTCGCTCAGTTCTCTCACTTTCTCCTCTCTCTCTCTCTCTCTCTCTCTCTCTCACACACACACACACACACACACACAGAAGTGGTGTCACTAGAGGGCGCCATAACATCAGCACGAAATGAAAAGAAAGGGTTGATATCTGCTGAGTAAGACACAGCATACTGACGGCTTCCACCAGCATTTTAAACATGGAACTAAAACACAACCAGTGGAAACACACAAGTGGACATTTTATATCTTAAGCAAGGAATAAAAACATCCAAAGACATGTTAAAGGAAAATAATCAGACAGGGTGGTGTGATGTGGCTCGACACAAAGCGGACGGAGCTCCTTTCATCACCCTGAGGATGAATATTTTCCTCCAGCAGCATGCTCCAACGAGTTTTATTACACACACACACACACACACACACACACACACACAGAGATAGATAGATAGATTTTTAATTTCAGAAAGGTCGGTCATTTTTTTTTTTTTTTAAATCAGTTTATAGTTTCGTATAATGTTGTGGAATGTTCATGAAACATGTTAGACGTTATCTCAGCTGTAATCAGTTGTCCCCCCACCAGTGTCTCTTTCTTCTCTCCAAGAGAAGAAATGCAGCGAATCATGTGATTGAGAAATTTGCAAAGCACAACGTTCCCCCGCATAAAGAGCACAAAGGGCTGACAGTGGAGACGACTCCTGTAAATCTTAAATAGGGGAAATAAATTATCTTAAACATGGAAATAAATGGGAGGAGGAGATGAGAAAGACGTAGCATGACGAAGAGGTGAGAATGAGGAGAATAAGGTGAGGAGATGAGGAGAATAAGGAGATGAGAACGAGGAGACTGAAAAGATAAGGCAGAATGAGGAGATAAGGAAAATGAAAAGATGAAGAGAATGAGGAACTGAAGAAAATGAGAAGACGAGGAAAGCTCTCCCTATCTCCTCATCTGGGCAGTGGTGGCTCAATGGCTATGGCTCTGGATTACTCATCAGAAGGTTGGGGGTTCAAGCTCCAGCACTACCAAAGTGACACTGTTGGGCTCTTGAGCAAGGCCCTTAACCCTCTCTGCTCCAGATGTGCTGTATCATATGTAAAGAAAAGAATTTCACTGGAATGTAATGTACGGTTAAGCCCGAAAGTCTGCACACCCTTTTCACCTTCTCCACATTTTATTACATTACAGACTTATTCTACAATAGATTGAGTTCATTTTTTGTCACAAGATAGCCCATAATGACAAAGTGAAAACAGGTTTTTAGACATTTGTGCTAATTTATTAAACATCAAAATGTAAAATATCATATGGACAAGTGTGCACACCCTTTCATATGACACCCAAAAGTGAGCTGAGGTGCATTTTGTTTCCACTGATACTGCTTGAGATGATTCTACAACTTCACTGGAGTCCACCTGTGGTAAATTCAATTGATTGGGCATGATTAGGGATTACCAACACCCACCTATATAAGGTCCCACAGGTGACAGTGCATGTCAGAGCAAACTCCAAGCCATGGGGTCAAAGGAATTATCTGCAGACCTCAGAAACAGGATTGTGTCAAGACATAGGTCTGGAGAACGGTACAGAAAAATTGCTGCAGTTTTACAGGTACCAAAGAGCACAGCGGCCACCATCATTCATAAATTGAAGAAGTTTGGAAGCACCAACAATCTTCCTAGACCTGGCCAAATTGAGCGATTGGGGAAGATGGGCCTTGGCCAGGGAGGTGAGCAGGAACCCGAGGGTCACTCTGACAGAGCTCCAGTGTATCCTTGTGGAGATGGGAGAACCTTTCAGGAGATCAACCATCCAGGCAGCACTCCACAAATCAGGCCTTTATGGTAGAGTGGCCAGATGGAACCCACTCCTGAGTAAAAGGCACATGACAGCCCGCTTGGAGTTTGCCAAAAGTCACCTAGAGGACTCTCAAACCATGAGAAACAAGATTCTCTGGTCTGATGAAACCAAATTGAACGTTTTGGCCTGAATACCAAACCTCACGTCTGGAGGAAACCAGGCACCGCTCATCACCTGGCTAATGCCATCCCTACAGTGAAACATGGCGGTGGCAGCATCATGATGTGGGGGTGTTTTTCAGCAGCGGGAACGGGGCGACTAGTCCTGATAGAGGGAAAGATGAATGCAGCTAAGTACACCAAGATCCTTGAAGAAAACCTGCTCCAGGGCGCTCTGGACTTCAGACTGGGGCGAAGGTTTACCTTTCAACATGACAACGACCCAAAGCACACAGCCAAGAGTACAAAGGAGTGGTTTTGGAGAAAGTCTGTGAATGTCCTTGAATGGCCCAGCCAGAGCCCAGACCTGAATCCAGTTGAACATCTGTGGAAGGAGCTGAAAATGGCTGTGTACCAATGCTCCCCATCCAACCTGACTGCGCTTGCAAGGATATGCCAAGAGGAATGGGCAAAAATGTCCAGAAACAAGTGTGCCAGGCTCATAGCTTCTTTCCCAAGATGTCTTGAAGCTGTAATTGCTGCCAAAGGGGCATCAACCAAGTATTAGGCTAAGGGTGTGTACAGATATGTAACCCCTAAATGACCTATTTTTGTCAGTAAAATAAAATTGCATGTTTTCTAAAAACCTGTTTTCACTTCGTAATTATTAGTGATTGTGTGTAGATCTTTGAGGCAAAAAAAAAAATGAACTCAATCTATTGTAGAATAAGTCTGTAACGTAATAAAATGTGGGGAAGGTGAAAGGGGTGTGCAGACTTTCCGGCTTGACTGTGTATGTGACACATAAAGGCTTCTTATTAAACTGAGGATACTGAGGAGTCTTGATGTGAAAATAGTTATTCGTAAGGTTTGTTTAATAAGACAGAACCCTTGCAGAGTAATCTGGAGGAAAGCTTAAAAGGTACGAGAGAGAGGGAGGGAGAGCTTTTCCATGAACATGGTGCCAGCGTAGTGCATATTCAGTGATCCTCAGTGACCATAATCTGGTTTGAGCACCAAAACACTACTTGTCTGGAACCAAGTGATATCAAGGGCTTGGGAGAAGTGTCATTAAGTTGCCATGATAACAAATTGATTTTCATTACAGCCACTAAAATAGTGTAGATAACTGAAACTAAAAGTACTAATAAAAGTAAAATTCATACAAAAAGTGTAAATGTGTAATTTCTCACGCTAGTGCTAAAGCTTGACACTGAATGATAAAATACTCGTGTACTGTCAAAGCCAGAAAGGAAACTTCCGAAATTTGTGAGCTCCTGATTAGAGTACTGGAGCCCAGTGTAAACTCTCACTGTGTAATGGTTTTAAAGTGGTGGAACCGTGGGCTGGTTTCCTCTGGCAGGACATCTGGCACCGTGTTGGTGGAAATGTGATGACAGAGAGAGAGGGAGAGAGAGAGAGGATGAGAGTGACACTGAGAGAGAGAGAGGATGAGAGAGAGAGAGAGAGAGAGGATGAGAGTGACACAGAGAGAGGATGACAGAGAGAGCGAGGATGAGAGAGAGGATGAGAGAGAGAGGATGAGAGAGGATGAGAGAGAGACAGAGAGAGAGGATGAGAGACAGAGAGAGAGGATGAGAGTGACAGAGAGAGGATGAGAGAGAGAGAGACAGGGAGAGGGGATGAGAGAGAGACAGAGAGAGGATGAGAGAGAGACAGAGAGAGAGGATGAGACAGAGAGGATGAGAGACAGAGAGAGAGAGAGAGGATGAGTGAGAGAGAGGATGAGAGACAGAGAGGATGAGAGACAGAGAGAGAGGATGAGAGACAGAGAGAGAGGATGAGAGACAGAGAGAGAGGATGAGAGACAGAGAGAGAGGATGAGAGACAGAGGATGAGAGACAGAGAGAAAGGAAGAGAGAGACAGAGAGAGAGGATGAGAGAGAGACAGAGAGAGGATGAGAGAGACAGAGAGAGAGGATGAGAGAGACAGAGAGAGAGGATGATAGAGAGACAGAGAGGATGAGAGACAGAGAGGATGAGAGACCGAGAGAGAGGATGAGAGACTGAGAGGGAGAGAAAGAGAGGATGAGAGAGACAGAGACAGAGAGAGAGAGAGGATGAGAGAGACAGAGACAGAGAGAGAGGATGAGAGAGACAGAGAGAGGATGTGAGAGAGAGACAGAGAGAGAGGATGAGAGAGACAGAGACAGAGAGAGAGAGGATGTGAGAGACAGAGAGAGAGAGGATGAGAGAGACAGAGAGAGAGGATGAGAGAGACAGAGAGAGGATGATAGAGAGAGAGACAGGATGAGAGACAGAGAGAGAGGATGAGAGACTGAGAGGGAGAGGGAGAGAGAGAGGATGAGAGAGACAGAGACAGAGAGAGAGGATGAGAGAGACAGAGACAGAGAGAGAGGATGAGAGAGACAGAGAGAGAGGATGAGAGAGACAGAGAGAGAGAGGATGAGAGAGACAGAGAGAGAGGATGAGAGAGACAGAGAGAGAGGATGAGAGAGACAGAGAGAGGATGTGAGAGAGAGACAGAGAGAGAGGATGAGAGAGACAGAGACAGAGAGAGAGGATGAGAGAGACAGAGAGAGAGAGGATGAGAGAGACAGAGAGAGGATGTGAGAGAGACAGAGAGAGAGGATGAGAGAGACAGAGACAGAGAGAGAGAGGATGAGAGAGACAGAGACAGAGAGAGAGGATGAGAGAGACAGAGAGAGAGAGGATGAGAGAGACAGAGAGAGGATGTGAGAGAGAGACAGAGAGAGAGGATGAGAGAGACAGAGACAGAGAGAGAGGATGAGAGAGATAGAGACAGAGAGAGAGAGGATGAGAGAGACAGAGAGAGGATGTGAGAGACAGAGACAGAGAGAGAGGATGAGAGAGACAGAGAGAGAGAGGATGAGAGAGACAGAGAGAGAGAGGATGAGAGAGACAGAGAGAGAGAGGATGAGAGAGACAGAGAGAGAGAGAGGATGAGAGAGACAGAGAGAGAGAGGATGAGAGAGAGAGAGAGAGAGAGAGAGAGGATGAGAGAGACAGAGAGAGGATGAGAGAGACAGAGAGAGGATGTGAGAGAGAGACAGAGACAGAGGATGAGAGAGACAGAGACAGAGAGAGAGGATGAGAGAGACAGAGAGAGAGAGGATGAGAGAGACAGAGAGAGAGGATGAGAGAGACAGAGAGAGAGAGGATGAGAGAGACAGAGAGAGAGAGGATGAGAGAGACAGAGAGAGGATGTGAGAGAGAGACAGAGACAGAGGATGAGAGAGAGAGACAGATACAGAGGATGAGAGAGACAGAGACAGAGAGAGAGGATGAGAGAGACAGAGAGAGAGGATGAGAGAGACAGAGAGAGGATGTGAGAGAGAGACAGAGACAGAGGATGAGAGAGACAGAGACAGAGAGAGAGGATGTGAGAGAGAAAGAGACAGGGAGGATGAGAGAGAGAGAGAGAGAGAGAGAGAGAGAGGGGAAGCAGGCCTGCTGATGGATGCAGAGAAAGATGATACGAGCGTGCATATGTTTATGAAAGATGCACAGGAGGACAGAGACACACTGACGGAGACAACGACTGGGAAGGAAGTTATACTGGTGTTCAGGAAGGGGACTATAGAGCTGAACAGTGACGGTGCACTTTTTCAACTGTTTCCAGTTCATTTTCTCAACACTGTTGACAGAATATACTTAAATAAATAAATAAATAAATAAATAAATAAAGCTAAAAACAAACCAAATTTTGAGATCCATCAATCCCTTAGAACCAATATTTCTAAATAAAAAAAAGTAAGGACACAAGACTGTGGACTTATTATCTTTTATGGGACTTGCGCAGTAGTGATGTAACCGAATATGAATACATTATTCAGCATGAACAGATAATGTTTTCTAAACAGGTCCAAATATAGATACAAATAGACGGTGGATTTTTTTTTTTTTTTTGTCTTTTAACCCTCAAGTGACCGAGTGGGGTCATTTATGACCCCGGAGATATAATTTTGTGTGCAGTTTTTATACATTTGATCCGAAAAAATATTTCCTTCCATGAATTTGTCAGTTAACTCGTCCTACAACTGTTCAGGTTTTTGCAGGGATCGGCTGAATGGTGTGGCAAGAGTAATGAAAAATTGTGCAGGGTCATTTATGACCCCGGAAAGAAGCATAGGATTTCTTGCAGTAATTCCTTATAAAATGTTGTTTTTACCAAATATTTATCTGTATGTTGTAGTTTTGTTGCAGTGAACCACGGCAAGGAGACCAAGAATAGCTTGATTTACAGCTGCAGAAGCATTGAGACAGATACTCGAGGCCCAAAGTGATGATGAAAATAGCTCAATTGATGGAGATGATTAATTTTAGTATTAGCGTATCCGCTAGAAATAGCATGTTAGCTCGTATTAGCATATTAGTTAGTCACTAGTTTTGATGTTACAAAGATCCCATCAACACTGCAATGGATGTTTTTGCTCGGACTTTTTTCATGATACATTTTCAGTCAGTGGTGTTGAATTAAGTAAATATTCCAGTTAGACATAAAGACTCTAGATTACGTTATATTCTTCTTATGCTGTGTCTCTTTACCTTCTTTCTGCATTAAAATTTGTTGTAATACCTTTCTACATTTATATATTTTTATAGTATCTGTCTTGAACACAGGAAGTGGTACCGGTATATGTATGTAAAAGCAAGAGAAAATAACTAGGTATACAGATTCATGTACTGAATATAGCGGGGTCATAAATGACCCCACCCGGTCATATTAGTCGCTAAAATAGCTTGGTCGCTTGAAGATTAAAAGCTTGCCAGAAAGATGCAAATGGCATCTGGTTGAGACTGGTGTGTATCAAGACTGGGATCCTTCAGGATGCAAGAAAAACGCAAGCAGTCAGATATGAACTGCACAGAAAAAATAAAGTCCGTGTTCATTAACACGGCTGCATGGCGTTGTGCAAAGTGTTTCATTCATCCTTAGTTAATGCCTGGTCAGGGTTGTGATAGTTTAAATTAGGCTACTAGTTTGTTTATACAGTACTTCAGGTAATAGAACCAACAAGCTCGAAATGAACTCAGACAGTGCAGACTTCCGCCAAGGACAATAGTTGGCGCTTCTACGATACGCAAATTTGCAGCTTTATATGAATGACTTCATAAGTCTGGATATATTTCCAAAAATATTAGAATTATGTGCCAACATTGGAGTGCTCTCGCCTGAGGAGTAGTGCTTCAAAACGGAGCTACAAGTGGTAGGGGTTGAAATATCTACCCAGGACACAACTTATGTCATCTGCAGCCAACAATGGCACATACGTAATACACCAGTGAGTGATGAGGTATTCCCATTCTGGTGCTGCTGGATCATTTTTCAAGCTTCATACATGGAACATGGAAACAAGACCGTCAATGACGGCGTAGCTCACTCGGACCCCATCTAGTCCAGAAGGAATGCTCTAAAGTGGGCCACCATGTGCAATAAATGTTGCAAGATATATACACTATATACAAGCTATATATATATATAGAAGCTATATCCACCCTAGGAATACCGACCTATTTGCCAGAAAGAATCCAAAACGACGAGGAATTGACCGAGAAGAAGCGATTTTTGTTGAACTGCTCATTAAGGCTTGATTAGTCCATAACTTCATTAATAACTGTATTGAAGCAAATCTGGGGAGAAGTTACACTACCGTTCAAAAGTTTGGGGTCACCCAGACAATTTTGTGTTTTCCATGAAAAGTCACACTTTTATTTACCACCATAAGTTGTAAAATGAATAGAAAATATAGTCAAGACATTTTTCTGGCCATTTTGAGCATTTAATCGACCCCACAAATGTGATGCTCCAGAAACTCAATCTGCTCAAAGGAAGGTCAGTTTTATAGCTTCTCTAAAGAGCTCAACTGTTTTCAGCTGTGCTAACATGATTGTACAAGGGTTTTCTAATCATCCATTAGCCTTCTGAGGCAATGAGCAAACACATTGTACCATTAGAACACTGGAGTGAGAGTTGCTGGAAATGGGCCTCTATACACCTATGGAGATATTGCACCAAAAACCAGACATTTGCAGCTAGAATAGTCATTTACCACATTAGCAATGTATAGAGTGGATTTCTGATTAGTTTAAAGTGATCTTCATTGAAAAGAACAGTGCTTTTCTTTCAAAAATAAGGACATTTCAAAGTGACCCCAAACTTTTGAACGGTAGTGTATATGCACCCTAGGTACCCCTACCTTCATGCCAGAAAGAATCAAAATCGGTGAAAAATTGAGGGAGAAGAAGCGATGTGTGTGGAAACTGCTCATTAGGGCTTAATTACTCCATATGTTCATTATTAATTGCAATTATGCAAATTTGTGTAGAAGCCACATGCACCCCAGGCAGACCTACCATCCTGCCAAAAAGAATAAAAATCGGTGAAGAACCGAGACAGAGAAGAAGCGATTTTCGTGAAACGTGGACAACTCCAGATGGACAACACATGATGGCATAAACTCATCACCTGTCACCCGGATGAGCTAATAAATAACCGTAATGTCACTCACAAGTCATCGTTTACACAAAGTTCTACCGGAATCGTGAATATTGAATTTTCTGAAATGCTCGTTATAACATATTCCTTTGCATCTCCATTAAACTAAGACATACCAAGATACAGTATTTTAAAGTGTTTGCATGATTATTTGCAAAGATATCCTATCCTCATGGGCTTCTTTCACTGCACTGGTAGCCATGTTGCATGTTACACTACTTCAGTTCGCAAAGCATTCTGGGAATTTTCTTCTACCAGAAAGTTTGGAGTTTGGGCAGCACAGTGGGGCAGTGGTTAGTGCTGTCGCCTCACAGCAAAAAAGTTCCGGGTTTGAACCTTATAGCCGACGGGGGCCTTTCTATGTGGAGTTGCATGCTCTCCCCGTGTCTGCATGGGTTTTCTGTGGGTGTTCCAGTTTCCCCAAAGATGTATAGATTAGGTAAAAATACCCAGCCAATGCGGTTGCACAAGCCAGTGCAGACTTAGTGCCAGTCCCAAGCCCGGACAAATTGGGGACGGTTGCGTCAGCAAGGGCATCCGGTGTAAAAACCTATGCCAGATCACACATGTGGATGCAGATGATCTGCTGTGGTGACCCTTAATGGGAACAGTCGAAAGAAGAAGATGATTCTGTTTGGAGTCCGCATCTGAAAACTACGGTATCTGTTCGGAAGGCTAGATGACCACTGAGCCCGAGGGCTAAGTGGTAGGGCTAAGGAAGGAATTATGATTGAACCATCATATTTCTACATTGGGGTGGCATGGTGGTGTAGTGGTTAGCACTGTTGCCTCACAGCAAGAAGGTCCTGGGTTCAAGCCCAGCGGCTGAAGGAGGCCTTTCTGTGTGGAGCCCAGCGGCTTCCCCCACAGTCCAAAGACATGCAGGTTAGGTTAATTGGTGGCTCGAAATTGACCGTAGGTGTGAATGTGAGTGTGAATGGTTGTTTGTCTCTATGTGTTAGCCCTGTGATGATCTGGCCCTGTGTCCGTCTGTATTTCAAAAGCATCAAACCAGATGGCCCATGAAAAATTGTAAAGATATAGGTCTAATTTTCTTCCAAATGTTACAGTGGGCGAATACATTATGTCGTAACACGACCTGTGATTGGCCGATCGCGATGAATGACAAGTCGCCTCTCATCAGCGAGTAAGAGTGCATTCTGGCCTGAAACCACATGACGCTGTTATCAGCTGGGTAGGTTTGCCACTAACGGAAAAGAAAATGGACTACTACAGGTTTTGGATCCTGACAAAGCATTGTTTTTTTTTTCCATCGTATTTTAACATATGCTTTATAGGATGTAGATTTATATTTTAATAGAGTTTCTATTTTCTTCTCTTTTCTAAGCTCTAGTCCAGTAGATTTTAGTCTGAATGCCAAATGATGTTACCATGTCTAGTTCTGAGTCATTTTAAAAGTCATTTTGTTCCAAAGTTACTTGGAATCTTGTCCTCAAAATTTTAACTCTATTATGGAAGAAGAGTTGTATTGTTAATGACTAAATTCCTTATAGACTTATCATAAACATAGTATAAAAAAAGTCATTGACAATGTTTCATGAATGTTATTATAGTACCTATATATGAGTACCAGTAAGTTGTAACCAACTGGAACATTCTTGGCCCCCTCATAGTTTTTTTCTAGACATGGAACTGACCTGTGTGTGCTACTGTTTCCTTGGGTAGAACTTTAAGCATATTTTTCTTGAATCTTCTGACATTTTCTTGTAAATTAGGTTCAATCTGTAGTGCAATTAGCAACTAACGTCTAGCGTAATTTGGCCTTTGAAGATCACAAAAATGTGCCTGGAAATAGCTGAGAAGCCACGTTCAAGCATCTAAAGCCCTTCAGCTTCCAGAGCCCTAAGGCAGGACCCCCAGCCGCACTGTTCCGGGCCTTTGGCCCGTCATTTGACCAGGCTGAAATTTGGTTGGACAGACAACATTTCAAACTTGTCTGTCCTGTGACAGTCTACTTAAAATTCCTTATTTCCACATTGTGTTAAGATGCATGGCACTGCTGAGCACCAACTTCCATGAAGGCCAAATTCCATATCTCGCAGCATTAGCGAAAGCAGTAATAAATTCATGGCTCTGTCCTGTGACTTGGAGCCACTCCAAAATTAAATGGTTTCTCCCTTGGCCCATGCTACACCCTTCCATCAAGTTCCATGAAAATTGGCTCAGTATGTTTTATGCAATCCTGTTTATAGGCGAACAGGCAAACAAACCGTACCTGAAACCCGAAAAATAACGTCCTTGGTGGCGGTAAATATCCCAGGCAGGTACAAACAAGATCAACTGCTCATTTACGTATACCCCCGCTCTTACTTATATCAGAATGCAAGCAATCGAAGGAACAGGACACTTACTATGAATGTTGTTCATTCCATGAAACGAGTACCGTAAGTAAACTCAATACCAAATATCAACCATGAAATGAGTAAGTAAAAAGCAGTGTCTCTCCCCAGGTATTTCAAATAGCATCCTGGTAAACGGTCATTTTGAAACAGCATTTTGATTCTTGAAATGGCGTCAAAATCCACCCCGTATGTTTCATAAATACCGGTACATTCAGTCGGTAAACAGGAAGTCTATGTGTGACAGACCTGAAACCGGTATACACGGTATAGAACCCCAAGCTGAAACTTGGTACCAAATATCAAGCAGTTGTGATTTGTAGTTGCTGAGAAAAATGTTATGAAAATTTTGTCAATGTTTCATAAATACATTAAGTCGGTAAACACAAAGTTGTTGTGCGGCAGACCTGAAAATGGTACACACGGTATAGAACCCCAAGCTGAAACTTGGTACCAAATATCAAGCAGTTGTGATTTGTAGTTGCTGAGAAAAGTGTTATGAAAATTTTGTCAATGTTTCGTAAATACATTAAGTCGGTAAACACAAAGTTGTTGTGCGGCAGACCTGAAAATGGTACACACGGTATAGAACCCCAAGCTGAAACTTGGTACCAAATATCAAGCAGTTGTGATTTGTAGTTGCTGAGAAAAGTGTTATGAAAATTTTGTCAATGTTTCGTAAATACATTAAGTCGGTAAACAGGAAGTCGATGCGCGACAGACCTGAAAACGGTATACACGGTATAGAACCCCAAGCTGAAGCTCGATACCAAAAATCCAGCAGCTGTGATTTGTAGTTGCTGAGAAAAGTATTGTGAAAATTTTGTAAATTCACACTATATATGTTTCGTAATTACAGTCTGTCGGTAAACAGGAAGTCGATGTGGGACAGACCTGAAAACGGTATACACGGGATAGAACCCCAAGCTGAAACTTGATACCAAATATCAAGCAGTTGTGATTTGTAGTTGCTGAGAAAAATGTTATGAAAATTTTGTCAATATTTCGTAAATACATTAAGTCGGTAAACACGAAGTTGATGCGCGACAGACCTGAAAACAGTACACATGGTATAGAACCCCAAGCTGAAGTTTGGTACCAAGTGGCTATGATTTGTGGTTGCTGAGAAAAAGGGTGTTTTGGACAGACGGAGACATAGATGGACGGACGGGCAGAGGTAAACCAGTATACCCCCCCCGGAGTGTGGGTATTATAATAATAATAATAATAATAATAATAATAACTGCAGGATTCAAAACCAGTTCTGCACACCCTCTTTATCTCGAGTGATGTAGTTGAGGCTGAGGAACTGTTGGAGCCAGAATTCACACACCAGAGGTGGACAAAGTACCCAACTTCATTACTTAAGTCAAAGTACAGATCCCACTGGTCAAATGTTACTCCGATACAAGTGAAAGTCGTATAGTCAAATTTTTACTTAAGTTAAAGTACTGAAGTACTTGCTTTTAAAAATACTTAAGTATTAAAAGTACATTTTCTGTCAACGCATTGTGTTACTGCCACAACACTTGCAAAACCTAATGCCGCTGAAGCAACCCACTGGATTTACTGACTAGCTTGTAGAACCTGTAGTAGAATAAACACCTGGTAGAATGCTACAAAATGAAACACAACTTGCAACCAAGCAGAATCATCAATAAGATGCTAGCTAGTTTTTCTCTTTGGCTACTGGTAAAAAATACGTAGTAGGTATAGTAATTATGCAAGGTCACAAAAGCTACAATGTTAACATTACCAAAAACAAAAATGTGAATTCACAAAATGAACGTATGCTGTGCCATCATGGCGGTTTAACGTTAAGCTAGCTAGTCAGTGAAGCTCCGCCTGACATGCTAGCAAACTCTTTTCAAACTTGAAATCATATTGGGTAGCTAACGTTACTAGAAAAGAAATATTTCTACATTGTTTATTTGGGAAGATTATGCTAAAACATATTTCTGAAAGGACTTCAGATAAGTTAACATTATTCATGTTAGCGTAACTCCACTTTTACATGCTAACTAACAGTGTCCAAGTTAACTAGCTATGTGTAAATGTTAGCCGTGGACAAGGCGATGGCAACTTGGCAGGCAAATCCATAGAAAGTCATTTGACTAGCCAGAATACATAGCTATCGCAAGGTTATCGCTAGCTCTAAAAGCACACACAACCTCATTGCAAGCTTTCTCTTGGAATAAAATGCTTACATACAGTGGGGCAAAAAAGTATTTAGTCAGCCACCAATTGTGCAAGTTCTCCCACTTAAAAAGATGAGAGAGGCCTGTAATTTTCATCATAGGTACACTTCAACTATGAGAGACAGAATGGGGGGGGGGGGGGAGAATCCAGGAAATCACATTATAGGATTTTTTTTTTTTTTAAGATTTTTTTTGGGGCTTTTTCCACCTCTATTGGATAGGACAGTGTAGAGACAGGAAATGAGCGGGAGAGAGACGGGGAGGGATCGGGAAATGACCCCGGGTCGAAATCAAACCCGGGTCCCCAGATTCATGGCACGGCGCCCCATCCACCCGAGCCACGACGCCCCCACATTATAGGATTTTTAATGAATTAATTGGTAAATTCCTCGGTAAAATAAGTATTTGGTCACCTACAAACAAGCAAGATTTCTGGCTCTCACAGACCTGTAACTTCTTCTTTTAAGAGGCTCCTCTGTCCTCCACTCGTTACCTGTATTAATGGCACCTGTTTGAACTCGTTATCAGTGTAAAAGACACCTGTCCACAACCTCAAAACAGTCACACTCCAAACTCCACTATGGCCAAGACCAAAGAGCTGTCAAAGGACACCAGAAACAAAATTGTAGACCTGCACCAGGCTGGGAAGACTGAATCTGCAATAGGTAAGCAGCTTGGTGTGAAGAAATCAACTGTGGGAGCAATTATTAGAAAATGGAAGACATACAAGACCACTGATAATCTCCCTCGATCTGGGGCTCCACGCAAGATCTCACCCCGTGGGGTCAAAATGATCACAAGAACGGTGAGCAAAAATCCCAGAACCACACGGGGAGACCTAGTAAATGACCTGCAGAGAGCTGGGACCAAAGTAACAGGCTACCATCAGTAACACACTACGCTGCCAGGGACTCAAATCCTGCAGTGCCAGACGTGTCCCCCTGCTTAAGCCAGTACATGTCCAGGCCCGTCTGAAGTTTGCTAGAGAGCATTTGGATGATCCAGAAGAGGATTGGGAGAATGTCATATGGTCAGATGAAACAAAAATAGAACTTTTTGGTAAAAACTCAACTTGTCATGTTTGGAGGAGAAAGAATGCTGAGTTGCATCCAAAGAACACCATACCTACTGTGAAGCATGGGGGTGGAAACATCATGCTTTGGGGCTGTTTTTCTGCAAAGGGACCAGGACGACTGATCCGTGTAAAGGAAAGAATGAATGGGGCCATGTATTGTGAGATTTTGAGTGAAAACCTCCTTCCATCAGCAAGGGCATTGAAGATGAAATGTGGCTGGGTCTTTCAGCATGACAATGATCCTAAACACACCGCCCGGGCAATGAAGGAGTGGCTTCGTAAGAAGCATTTCAAGGTCCTGGAGTGGCCTAGCCAGTCTCCAGATCTCAACCCCATAGAAAATCTTTGGAGGGAGTTGAAAGTCCGTGTTGCCCAGCGACAGCCCCAAAACATCACTGCTCTAGAGGAGATCTGCATGGAGGAATGGGCCAAAATACCAGCAACAGTGTGTGAAAACCTTGTGAAGACTTACAGAAAACATTTGACCTCTGTCATTGCCAACAAAGGGTCTATAACAAAGTATTGAGATGAACTTTTGTTATTGACCAAATACTTATTTTCCACCATAATTTGCAAATAAATTCTTTAAAAATCAGACAATGTGATTTTTCTGGATTTTTTTCTCATTCTGTCTCGCATAGTTGAGGTGTACCTATGATGAAAATTACAGGCCTCTCATCTTTTTAAGTGGGAGAACTTGCACAATTGGTGACTGACTAAATACTTTTTTGCCCCACTGTACGTTTACATATGCTTCTGCAAGTTGGACGGCGAGTTTTTGGAGGCCACGATGTGGTTTGTTTTAAGCAAACATTTAAAACAAAACAAATCTTTAATCCTTTCCCCAGAAGAACCGCCTCCTTCCATTCTGCCATCAATTGAGCATGTTCAAATACTGCTGAGAAATCACTGAACTTGATTTTATATGGTCCATGGACGTGATGTGACCCTAGTGATTACTGATAGGCTGTCTCATGCCATGTACACACGTAGCCGGGTATTTTTAAAACCGAACATTTCCCCCCCCCCTCCGTTTATAAAAATGTTTTATCCACACCACCTCGTCTTCGAAAAAAATCCCTTCCACACACAACCGAACATCTGCGTTTTCAATCACATTCATAAGCATTCCAAACCTGTAGATGGCATTATTTCCCCAAATCCTACCCCCTAATCACATCAGCAGTAGTTGGGCTTCTAAAATTAAACATGTAAATAGCACCTGCACAATAATTAACGCTTTCAAGGCACTACTCCGATCCATTACTCTTTGTCCATGCTTAATCTGGCTTCTGCAGTAAACAAAGGTCGCACGTTTGACGTCAGGGCAGATTTGTTGTCATTTTTTTGGCGCAGATTGTGACGTTCTAAAACGCAAAACTCCGGTTATCTCTGTCTACACGAAAAGGCATACACGGAGTTTTCAAACATCTTCACTTTGCCCGAAGTTTTTTTAAATATTCGTTTTTGATGTGTTTTCATGTGGATGACAGGCCAAAACGTAGAAAAATATCTTCGATTTAGCAGATACCCGGCTACGTGTGGACGGGATCTCAGTGTCAACCGCGAAAAAACCAATCACGTTTTAGAAAAGAAAAGAAAAATCCACTTTCAAAGCTGCTTCATAGTAATGAGTAACAAGGACCTGGATAGAAATGTAGTGGAGTAAAAAGTACGACATTTGTCTTTCAAATGTAGTGAAGTTACAGTGGTGATTGAAAGTTCGTGAACCCTTTAGAATGTTCTATATTTCTGCATAAATATGACCGAAAACATCATCAGATTTTCACACAAGTCCTAAAAGTAGATAAAGAGAACCCAGTTAAACAAATGACACAAAAATATTATACTTGGTAATTTATTTATTGAGGAAAATGATCCAATATTACATATCTGTGAGTGGCAAAAGTATGTGAACCTTTGCTTTCAGTATGTGGTGTGACCCCCTTGTGCAGCAATAACTGCAACTAAACGTTTGCGGTAACTGTTGATCAGTCCTGCACACCGGCTTGGAGGAATTTTAGCCCGTTCCTCCGTACAGAACAGCTTCAACTCTGGGATGTTGGTGGGTTTCCTCACATGAACTGCTCGCTTCAGGTCCTTCCACAATATTTTGATTGGATTAAGGTCAGGACTTTGACTTGGCCATTCCAAAACATTAACTTTATTCTTCTTTAACCATTCTTTGGTAGAACGACTTGTGTGCTTAGGGTCGTTGTCTTGCTGCATGACCCACCTTCTCTTGAGATGGACAGATGTCCTGACATTTTCCTTTAGAATTCGCTGCTATAATTCAGAATTCATTGTTCCAGCAATGTTGGCAAGCCGTCCTGGCCCAGATGCAGCAAAACAGGCCCAAACCATGATACTACCACCACCATGTTTCACAGATGGGATAAGGTTCTTATGCTGGAATGCAGTGTTTTTCCTTTCTCCAAACATAACACTTCTCATTTAAACCAAAAAGTTCTATTTTGGTCTCATCTGTCCACAAAACATTTTCAATAGCCTTCTGGCTTGTCCACGTGATCTTTAGCAAACTGCAGACGAGCAGCAATGTTCTTTTTGGAGAGCAGTGGCTTTCTCCTTGCAACCCTGCCATGCACACCATTGTTGTTCAGTGTTCTCCTGATGGTGGACTCATGAACATTAACATTAGCCAATGTGAGAAAGCCTTCAGTTGCTTAGAAGTTACCCTGGGGTCCTTTGTGACCTCGCCGACTATTACACGCCTTGCTCTTGGAGTGATCTTTGTTGGTCGACCACTCCTGGGGAGGGTAACAATGGTCTTGAATTTCCTCCATTTGTACACAATCTGTCTGACTGTGGATTGGTGGAGTCCAAACTCTTTAGAGATGGTTTTGTAACCTTTTCCAGCCTGATGAGCATCAACAACGCTTTTTCTGAGGTCCTCAGAAATCTCCTTTGTTCGTGCCATGATACACTTCCACAAACATGTGTTGTGAAGATCAGACTTTGATAGATCCCTGTTCTTTAAATAAAACAGGGTGCCCACTCACACCTGATTGTCATCCCACTGATTGAAAACACCTGACTCTAATTTCACCTTCAAATTAACTGCTAATCCTAGGGGTTCACATACTTTTGCCACTCACAGATGTGTAATATTGGATCATTTTCCTCAATAAATAAATGACCAAGTATAATATTTTTGTCTCATTTGTTTAACTGGGTTCTCTTTATCTACTTTTAGGACTTGTGTGGAAATCTGATGATGTTTTCGGTCATATTTATGCAGAAATATAGAAAATTCTAAAGGATTCACAAACTTTCAAGCACCACTGTAAAGTCATAAGTTTCCAAAAAAATAATACTCAAGTAAAGTACAGATACTCAAAAAGTGTACTTAAGTAAAGTACTCAAGTAAATGTAATTCATTACGGTCCACCTCTGTCACACACCATGCTGACACTGTTGCCATTTCTACATCTGGTGTTTTTCAGTGTTTTTCCAGTGTTCCTGTGGTGCAGTCAAATAATGAAATAATAAAAATAATTTTAAAAATACTGTTTAGGCCATTACACTTCACATTTTAACCCAAATACACATAAAAAGACTACTTGAAGCACTAAAAACTATATAGATACAGTGTCATGGCATTACACCGCAAGCAATTTTGTGTTTGATATTTTTTCAAGACTGTGTGAACTTTTCAAGATGTCCTTCACTCTGACAGGTTTTATCGTGGCTGATTCTCCTGGAATGGTGCTGTCTTTCACGTCAGACTTCTTCACTACCAATTGGACAAACCTGCAGCATGAGTGTATTTGAATTTCCTCACTGTTCAGCTCTACTGTAAGATAGTCGAGGGGCAGAATAGGGATCGGAGGTGAAATGATTCAAAAGCAATGCTTACTTTGATCAGGTTTAGTCTGTCATACTGCGAAGGTGGAGTGAAGACAGGATGAAGTCAATGGACAGAGCAGAAAAGAGAAAGAGTGGCTGTTAAATGCAGAGAGTGCAACAGAGAGTGACAGGCATTTGATTTCTGAACACATACCGTATGGAACACAATGTGTGTGTATATCACTGTGCAACTGTGTTACATCAAGAAAGGAACAAGAGAGACAGAGAGCATAGGCAGATAGATAGATAGAATGAAAGAGAGGTATGAAGCGAATGTGTGAGTGTTGCGTTGCAGTAGAGAGCTGGAGGCTGTAGCAGTGGGAGGGTGGCAGCTCTGTGTGTTGACGTAATGGTGGAAGCCCACTGAAGCGAACCGCACTGCGCTTCAATACGCTCGAGAAACAAACACGTTCTACTGAACGCTGAGAAAGCGCTACATTTAGGAAAAGCCCACCCACTACTGAACATGATCATGACCTGCGTTTACACCACAATGCTGCGGAGTTCTCAATCCTGACTGATCAGAAGGGCTTGATTAACTTTCTCTAACAGCAGCTCTGCTGGCTGTAATTCAAATCATATGTTTTATTAATGCACTTGCTCTAAATATCTCATCGTTGCTATAGCAACAACATATGTGGGGTCTTATATATAATTGACGCTCCACATAAATAGATAAGACAACGCATCCACATTCACTGGATATGAGCAATCGCGTGCTCTGATTGGCTACTCTACTACTAGGCTATCGGCTCATATACCGTGAAAAAGCCAACAACATATGGAATTAAAGTATTTGATGATAAGAACGTCCATCCATCCATTATCTGTAGCCGCTTATCCTGTCCAACAGGGTCGCAGGCAAGCTGGAGCCTATCCCAGCTGACTACGGGCGAAAGGCGGGGTACACCCTGGACAAGTCGCCAGGTCATCACAGGGCTGACACATAGACACAGACAACCATTCACACTCACATTCACACCTACGGTCAATTTAGAGTCACCGGTTAACCTAACCTGCATGTCTTTGGACTGTGGGGGAAACCGGAGCACCCGGAGGAAACCCACGCAGACACGGGGAGAACATGCAAACTCCGCACAGAAAGGCCCTCGCCGGGGCTCGAACCCGGACCTTCTTGCTGTGAGGCAACAGTGTTAACCACTATACCACCGTGCCACCCCGGATGTTTTATATTTATCGAATTTACAAAAAATAAAAATGCTCTGTTTCTCAAAAAACAGTGAATGTGGACAGAATAAAACAGTTATTCCACTCAATCTCATCGTACATGGCTTATAGACAACTCAGTGCTACGCACCTCATCAGCTATCAGCTCATGAACGACTTGATTTCGTGGAATAAATTTTAATTATTTAAAAAAAGCAAGCTTATAATTATTGATCTGCTGATTTATATATATATATATATATATATATATATATATATATATATATATATATGGAAGGAGTTTTAAGTGCCAGAGCTTTGTATCTTTAGACTACGTTCAGACTGCACCCTGAAACGACCCATATCCGATTTTTTTTGCCCATAATATGCGACCTGTATCCGATTTGTTATTGACAATCTGAACGACACAGATCTGATTTTTTTCACATGCGACCCAGGCCGCTTGGATATGTGGTCCTAATTCCGATGCATATCCATTATTTTCACATGCGACTGCAGTCTGACCGGACAGGTCGCATTCATGCGACCTACACGTCATCAACAAGAGACAAACGTCACTATTCTGCGTTGGCTAATCCCGCCTCTTTGGTGGAAAACACCAACATTTGTAAAGTTTTCAGAATTTAAATAGACTTTTATAGAATTGATCAAGCTAATGGTGGATTTGGTAGGGACCTGGATGTTGATCTGTTAGCCTGATTAAATAAAATAGTTTCTATAACTGATTTATAACTTAAACCATCCTGTATTACAAGATTATAAGATTGTTCTGGAAATTTCCAGTAATTTGACACCTTCGGTCTCATTAGTCTGCTGCCCACATTAATCAGATTATTGTGTGAGTTCCGCCGCCGCCACAAAAACCACATCGCCAGGTCTCGCCTCATCTCCATCGCAAACTGCACTGGTGTTTCTGCACCTTGAGCCAGCGCTGAGAGAAGTTGCAGAATTCAGCTGGCTATAAACAATCTAAATAAATATTTATAAAAATGTAGAAAAAGTTTATTAATATGACGAAATAAATATGTGCAAATTATTAAGCCTGAATTAAGAGTTTGGTAATACAGCGGCCGTATCCCAAATGACTGCCTACTGAAGCTCGAGTGCACTATATAGAGTTTAAAAATCCATTACTTCCTAGTAACATGTAGTGCACTTATATAGAAATTAGAGAGACATTTAGGAGTCAACCCTCGTTACCAGGCTACACGTTTTCATTTCAGTTCAGAAACAAAAACACACACGAGACCTCACACTTTAACACTAACCAGATAATTAAACAAACAAACAAAAGAAATCATTAAACTTGAAGAGTGCACTTTTTTTTGTTTACGTATTACGTAGATGTGCTTATTACGTGTCAATTTGCGCATGCGGGACACTTTTGGGTCGTTTTCCGTTCATATTGGAGATTGCATACAAATCTCATATAATTGGTAATGTGAACGGCCTAACAAGATTTCACAACAAATCGGATACGGGTCGTTTCAGGTTGCAGTCTGAACGTAGTGTTAGAAAGTCTTCAGGAGAGAAGACATTGTGCTTTGTAGGTTCTCTATGAAGTGGAAATCTGCATGATTTTTATGTGATATCTTTACAAAAAGCACAAAACAACAACAAAAAAAAACTAAATGGATAAGAAGTACAATATGTCATTCTTTAATAAATAAAAATTGTAATCTGAGGGGAGGAATTAAATCATATGAACACAATGACAAGAAGGCAAGGCAACATACACACACACAAAAAAAAACAGGATACACACTCACATAGACATATAGTGCATACGTGTGTGTGTGTGTGTGTGTGTGTGTGTGTGTGTGTGTGTGTGTGTGTGTGTGTGTGTAAAATGCAACAAATTCGATTAGCAGCCATTTGTGTGCAACCACACAAGTGTATAATGGAGGACACATAAACAAACAATGGAGAAGAGAAATGCTTACTTTGGACAGTCGCTTGTGAGACTAGCATGCAGCGAGGAGAAGAAGAAAGAAATCAGAAAAAGTGCAACAGAAAAACAGAATGACAACAAGACAAAGTGCAAGAGAAAGAAAAGAGTCACTTTTATATCACAAATTTTTCAATCAAAGCCTGACACTTAATGAAGAAGCAAAATAAAGAAAGGAAAGAAAAAAGGGAAAAACAAGAAATTATTTTAAAGAACAATAATAATAAAAGCTTAAAAGGAAGTCAAGCATGGAAAATGATAGGATTGTTTGGGGGTATTTTTTGCACTTAAACATCCATCTTTCCACCCAATTGTCCCTCCACCCAGTTCTTCCTCCATCCATCCATCCATCCATCCATCCATCCATCCATCCATCCAGTGCATGTAGGCAGACTTTCATCAATCTAGTCATTAAACCCACTCTCTATTATCCATCCACCTGGCCATCTGACATCCTTATTTCCATCCCTTTCTTCACCCAGCTCTCAGTATATCTAATGATTTATCCATCCATCCATCCATCCATCCATCCATCCATCCATCCATCCATCCATCCATCCAATCATGCTCTTCTCTGTCTATTTATGAACAAAGCAATTCATCCATCCAGTGTATCGATGCATTCATCCATCTACCTGTTAATCTTTTGAGCCAGCAATCTATCCATTCATGCTTTTCTCCATCAGACTAATTATCCATGGATTCACTTGTTCATCCAATTATCCATCCATCCATCCATGGATTCACCTATTCATCCAGTTAGCCAGTCTTCCATCCATCCATCTAGTGAACCTTCCATAGTCATTCAACACTCAATCCTTATATTTAGCCGTTCTTCTACCCATTGTTCATTCCATCCATCCATCCATCCATCCATCCATCCATCCATCCATCCATTTAGTCAACCTTCCAAACATCCATTCAACCCTCCATTCTTATATTTAGCCATTATTCCATCCATTGTCTGTCCATCCATCCATCCATCCATCCATCCATCCATCCATCCATTTAGTCAACCTTCCAAACATCCATTCATCCCTCCATCCTTATATTTAGCCATCATTCCATTCACTGTCCATCCATCCATCCATCCATGGATTCACCTATTCATCCAGTTAGCCAGTCTTCCATCCATCCATCTAGTGAACCTTCCATAGTCATTCAACACTCAATCCTTATATTTAGCCGTTCTTCTACCCATTGTTCATTCCATCCATCCATCCATCCATCCATCCATCCATCCATCCATTTAGTCAACCTTCCAAACATCCATTCAACCCTCCATTCTTATATTTAGCCATTCTTCCACCCATTGTTCATTCCATCCATCCATCCATCCATCCATCCATCCATTTAGTCAACCTTCCAAACATCCATTCAACCCTCCATTCTTATATTTAGCCATTCTTCCATCCATTGTCTATCCATCCATCCATCCATCCATCCATCCATCCATCCATTTAGTCAACCTTCCAAACATCCATTCATCCCTCCATCCTTATATTTAGCCATCATTCCATTCACTGTCCATCCATCCATCCATCCATCCATCCATCCATCCATCCATCCATCCATCCATCCAGCCTCTTCTGTCTGTTTATTAATTCATCCATCCATCAATCTGTCTCTCTATACATTCCTCCACCTACCTATTTATCTCTTTAGCTGGCAGTCCATCCATCCATCCATTCATCCAATCTTCCCCCAATCCTTCTATCCATCTATCTATTTCTACTTTTGTTTTATTCAGGTCATATTGATATGGTGTTATTATTAGCGGTATTAGTATTTGGTATGAACATTAAAATTGGACTATTTTGTTTGAAGGGTCTGAGTGGCATGGAAGGTGTTCACTGTGTTCTGGAGGTCAAGAGTGGAACTGGGTCAGTGGGTGAGATTTTACATGACTCTGATTACAAGAGGCCACTCGAACTGATTGCTTCACTTGGCAGTCCAGCAATCAGCAGCTGTTTCAGTCTGTTATTCAGAACGTTATTTCAGTTCAGCGGGACACAAATGATCAGGGTAAGAGGAAATTCAGTACTGGACCTTACTCGGGGTATCACAGTGCTTCGAGATGCAAAAGTGTGACATGAAAATCAGCATTTGTTTTAAATTATGCATCTCATACTGTTTGAACACCAGAGGTCCCACTTGCACGCTGACCAATAGCTCTGGATCACAACGAACAACACACAATCATCGGTTATATGGTTACACATGTGTCTCGTATAAGCATATTCTTCATTTGAGCAAATTTGGCTGAAAGACTTGTATGTAAATGTATAGATCTAATGCTGGAAATAACGTTATAATAAAGTTATATTTACACCACAGTGCTGCTGAATTCCTAACTCAAATTAGCCAAAAGATTTTGATGAATTTTCTATAACAGTGGCTCTAGTTTCAAGGTTTACATTAATCTGCTCATTCAAATTTGTTATCATTTCTATCGTAACTTACTAAATGGATAGAACTGTATGTAATAGTTGATGTGAGATGGTGAACTTATCCATGAGATGTTTAACTTTGAAAGGAGTCTCCAGTGTCAGTGCTTCATAACACTCGGTAGTAAAGAACTTTATGTAAAGTTTACACTTTACGCTCCGTCACAGACTGGATATAAAGGCAGAAAATGGATTATGGGTAATAAGGGCAGGGCTAACAGATTGACACACACAGAAGGACCAGGTGTCTGGGTGTGTAGGAATCGCGTACACTAATTAACAGATGGATGGATGGATGGAAAGAAAACCTGAAAATCTTATTGGTCACTCATACGAATAAGGAATGCAAATATTTCTGCAACAAATCCCACAATGAAACGTAGAACAAATAAAAAGAAAACATGTATATATGACAAACAACATTTTAAACTGAACAGTGTAAACTGGATGCAGACACAAAGTACACGGAGTGAATATATATATCTATATGTATGTATGGGTCATTCGAGAATTCGGGGTACATTTCACGTCTCTGAGATAAACCTTTTGTTATTTTCCACAAAATAAATCTTTACTGAATCGGTTTTGAACAATAATGCAAATTATGACAAACTTTCACCAGTAGCAATGCTTGATGTACATTTTAGACCCAATTTATCCATAAAACATTAACTAAATGACTCCCACCCCTCCCCCCACATTACTGGCTGTCTTCGGCTCCTGATTCATCCATTCAACTCCAATAAACATGAAGTGATTCAGTCTAACCGTCTGTTTTTTGGGGCGTATTCTATTAACTCTTATTTGCACTTGCGTAGAAAGTCAATTTTCTGTATTATGTGAAATTTCAGTCATGAAAAAAATAAACATATATATTTTTTTATCCGTCCCAATGTTCGTGTCAACTCTGTTAACTCTGTTATAAAACCACATAAAATCCACTAAGACTTTTAATAATACGCATGACACCTGCACTGAGTGAAGTCACTTCCTCTGGCGGGAAACTTCAGAAAGGCAGCGAGGTGTGTTATGTTTCTGCTCTCATTAATTTGAACAAAAGGTTGAGGATACACCAAGAGTAGATTAATTATTCGTCAACTCTGTTGTCGTGATATCGGAGTGAATCTCTCACTCGTGTGTTTACAAAAAACATACACTACCGTTCAAAAGTTTGGGGTCACCCAGACAATTTTGTGTTTTCCATGAAAAGTCACACTTTTATTTCCCACCATAAGTTGTAAAATGAATAGAAAATATAGTCGAGACATTTTTCTGGCCATTTTGAGCATTTAATCGACCCCACAAATGTGATGCTCCAGAAACTCGATCTGCTCAAAGGAAGGTCAGTTTTATAGCTTCTCTAAAGAGCTCAACTGTTTTCAGCTGTGCTAACATGATTGTACAAGGGTTTTCTAATCATTCATTAGCCTTCTGAGGCAATGAGCAAACACATTGTACCATTAGAACACTGGAGTGAGAGTTGCTGGAAATGGGCCTCTATACACCTATGGAGATATTGCACCAAAAACCAGACATTTGCAGCTAGAATAGTCATTTACCGCATTAGCAATGTATAGAGTGGATTTCTGATTAGTTTAAAGTGATCTTCATTGAAAAGAACAGTGCTTTTCTTTCAAAAATAAGGACATTTCAAAGTGACCTCAAACTTTTGAACGGTAGTGTATGATTAAAATCCATAAAATTCTGTTTTGATACATGCCGCGTGGTAGCGAGTTTGAGGTTAGCACGTGGAGTTAAGACACAAAATGGTGGGAAGTGTCAACTATGGCCAAGTTTACATTAGACCGTATCTGTCTCGTTTTCTTCGCGGATGCACTGTCCGTTTACATTAAAACGCCTGGAAACGCCGGGAAACGGGAATCCGCCAGGGTCCACGTATTCAATCCAGATCGTGTCAGCTCCGGTGCTGTGTAAACATTCAGAATATGCGGATACGCTGTGCTGAGCTCTAGCTGGCGTCGTCATTGGACAACGTCACTGTGACATCCACCTTCCTGATTCGCTGGCGTTGGTCATGTGACGCGACTGCTGAAAAACGGTGCGGACTTCCGCCTTGTATCACCTTTCATTAAAGAGTATAAAAGTATGAAAATACTGCAAATACTGATGCAAATACTGCCCATTGTGTAGTTATGATTGTCTTTAGGCTTGCCATCCTTCCACTTGCAAGTGGTAAGTGATATGCACTGAGATCTCACACACAGTGGCTCAGTCCCGAATCACAGCTTGTGCACTTCACTCGCGTGCTCTGTGAGCTGCACAGGGCCGGAGTGCGCACCCTCCAGAGGGCACTCGCTGTTCAGGGCAGAGTGATTTGGAGCGCAGGATGCCTGCGGAGCCGAGCGTATCCGTGTATTGGCGTTGCTGTGTGCACGCGAATCGTGTATTGGTGTTGCTGTGTGCACACTAATCGTTTTAAAAACGTTAATCTGATGATCCGCTGATACGGTCTAATGTAAACCCCACCTATGTTATCGTCAATGCAGTCAATGGATTGCCCAGTTTAACGACAACAGAGTTGACGATGACTAAGAGAGTCGACATTTGAGATGTACCCGCAATTATAGAATGGGCCATATATATATATATATATATATATATATATATATATATATATACACACAGTACTGTGCAAAAGTCTTCGGCACCTGTAAAGAAATGCTGCCGACAAAAAATGGCCGAAAAAATAATGAAATGAAATGTTTCAACATTTAAAAAAAAAATACTATAAACAGTAAGCCATAATAAATGAAATAAAGTCAATAAAGTGCTCTCTTATGTAATACGCTGCTCAGATACAAACTTTTTTTTCTGTCACATTTAATTTTGTGCTGGAAAAAAATGAACGTCTGGAACTCTATAATGTTTTTGTACTGACTTGATAATGTAGAAGTCATAGAATAGAAATCTATAACAAAGTTTGTATGAAAAAAACAAACAATAGGGTGCCTCAGACTTTTGTACAGGGCTGTATATATTGCAAGATGAAGCTACTGCAATACACAGCTATGGAAAAAATGACCTAAATGGACTGGCTGCCAAAGCACACCTCCTCACCTTGGAGTTTTTCGAGCTGCTGCGTGTGGACTGAGCCGAGTACGTGCGGGTGACCAGCTGCTCGGGGGTAGAGGGCGACTTGGAGGTGTCAGAGTGTTCAGAGCCCTTCTCCACCATGTTCTCTCCCTCCAGACTCTGCACCGTGGGCGAGCGACAGCGCTTCCGCAACACCGGAGAGCAAGCGGGACTACTCCGGGTCGAATTACTGGCAGTGCTGCAGGGAGAGAGAGAGAGGACTGTTAACAAATTTCACTACACTTGAACTGAATTCATGCACTGCATCATTCCATATACTATATGAATAATTAAAGGGGAACTGAAGGCACATTTTTTATTATCAAAATTCTATTTCTCTCATTTTATTAAATATAGGAACGCATTTTTGATCGCTATTTTGTCGCTGCTATAGCAATTTATGAGTGTTTGAAATATGCTCTGTAATATATCAGTCCATATGTCAAGGCAATGGGCGTAAACGAGATTCGTTGAGACCTGTGCGAGACATTGTAGGACGGAAGTAAAACGTACAGCGGAAATCAAAGTGACCAACATCTGCCAACACGCGCCCTCTTTCGAATGCTGATGTAATCAAGCCGGAAGTTTTGTTTGTTTTGATAGCAATCAGGAAAGTTTGAAAAAAGTAGGCAGTAATCGTCATTTAAACTCATTTTTGTGCAATATTTCGTTTGGAAAACAGTTTTCAAAATGGCGGCACTGACACCTGGCTGACACTTCTTCACGTTTCGAAGTCTCGCACAAGTCTCGTGAAGATCGCGCGGAAAAGCGACGCCTGCCGTGGACCAAACGAACTAAATTCAACACGGCTAAAAACCGAATAGGCCGATAAGTATAATATTTAATTGCGATTAGTTGCCAATACGAGTCACGATATAAGGTTACTAAAACCGAAAACGTAATTGAATAACACGTTAATTAAGAAATAAAGCAAGTTTAAACATGACATCAGTTCTCCTTTAAATCGTATCTCTTCCATGAGTTCTCCACGGATTTCCGTTCCAATTGTTTTGTTTGAAAGAACTCTTCACTCCACACAAAACGTGGTTGTTGTTTTGTCAAATTTTTTGCAAACAAGTTACTAATTCGGGGCGGCACGGTGGTGTAGTGGTTAGCGCTGTCGCTTCACAGCAAGAAGGTCCGGGTTCGAGCCCCGTGGCCGGCGAGGGCCTTTCTGTGCGGAGTTTGCATGTTCTCCCCGTGTCCGCGTGGGTTTCCTCCGGGTGCTCCGGTTTCCCCCACAGTCCAAAGACATGCAGGTTAGATTAACTGGTGACTCTAAATTGACCGTAGGTGTGAATGTGAGTGTGAATGGTTGTCTGTGTCTATGTGTCGGCCCTGTGATGACCTGGCGACTTGTCCAGGGTGTACCCCGCCTTTCACCCATAGTCAGCTGGGATAGGCTCCAGCTTGCCTGCGACAAATTATTTAAATTTTTGTGATTTCTATGTGAATACAAATTTTCAAAATGTGTTTTAGTACTCAGTTGGACGTACAGTGGTACTTGAAAGTTTGTGAACCCTTTAGAATTGTCTATATTTCTGCGCAAGTATGACCTAAAACATCATCAGATTTTCACACAAGTCCTAAAAGTAGATAAAGAGAACCCAGTTAAACAAATGAGACAAAAATATTATACTTGGTCATTTATTTATTGAGGAAAATGATCCAATATTACATATCTGTGAGTGGCAAAAGTATGTGAACCTCTAGGATTAGCAGTTAACTTGAAGGTGAAATTAGAGTCAGGTGTTTTCAATCAATGGGATGACAATCAGGTGTGAGTGGGCACCCTGTTTTATTTAAAGAACAGGGATCTATCAAAGTCTGATCTTCACAACACATGTTTGTGGAAGTGTATCATGGCACGAACAAAGGAGATTTCTGAGGACCTCAGAAAAAGCGTTGTTGATGTTCATCAGGCTGGAAAAGGTTACAAAACCATCTCTAAAGAGTTTGGACTCCAACAATCCACAGTCAGACAGATTGTGTACAAATGGAGGAAATTCAAGACCATTGTTACCCTCCCCAGGAGTGGTCGACCAACAAAGATCACTTCAAGAGCAAGGCTTGTAATAGTCGGCGAGGTCACAAAGGACCCCAGGGTAACTTCTAAGCAACTGAAGGCCTCTCTCACATTGGCTAATGTTAATGTTCATGAGTCCACCATCAGGAGAACACTGAACAACAATGGTGTGCATGGCAGGGTTGCAAGGTGAAAGCCACTGCTCTCCAAAAAGAACACTACTGCTTGTCTGCAGTTTGCTAAAGATCACGTGGACAAGCCAGAAGGCTATTGGAAAAATGTCTTGTGGACGGATGAGACCAAAATAGAACTTTTTGGTTTAAATGAGAACATTATGTTTGGAGAAAGGAAAACACTACATTCCAGCATAAGAACCTTATCCCATCTGTGAAACATGGTGGTGGTAGTATCATGGTTTGGGCCCATTTTGCTGCATCTGGGCCAGGACGGCTTGCCATCATTGATGGAACAATGAATTCTGAATTATACCAGTGAATTCTAAAGGAAAATGTCAGGACATCTGTCCATGAACTGAATCTCAAGAGAAGGTGGGTCATGCAGCAAGACAACGACCCTAAGCACACAAGTCATTCTACCAAAGAATGGTTAAGGAAGAATAAAGTTAATATTTTGGAATGGCCAAGTCAAAGTCCTGACCAAAATGTTGTGGAAGGGCCTGAAGCGAGCAGTTCATGTGAGGAAACCCACCAACATCCCAGAGTTGAAGCTGTTCTGTATGGAGGAATGGGCTAAAATTCCTCCAAGCCGGTGTGCAGGACTGATCAACAGTTACTGGAAACGTTTAGTTGCAGTTATTGCTGCACAAGGGGGTCACACCAGATACTGAAAGCAAAGGTTCACATACTTTTGCCACTCACAGATATGTAATATTGGATCATTTTCCTGAATAAATAAATGACCAAGTATAATATTTTTGTCTCATTTGTTTAACTGGGTTCTCTTTATCTACTTTTAGGACTTGTGTGAAAATCTGATGATGTTTTAGGTCATATTTATGCAGAAATATAGAAAATTCTAAAGGGTTCACAAACTTTCAAGCACCACTGTACGTAATTTGTGAGATGTCTACTGAAAGCTGTTTCACTTCTAATCCAATATCAAAGATGGACAAATCAGTAACTCAGGTCAAGTAGAGTCGTGTCCAGGATAATAGTTTTTTATTGGTCGTAGCCAGGCAGACAAAGCTGTGAGCACATCCATGACCTTGTGGTTTTAAAGACATCAAGAGAAAATAAAGACACTAGCCAGACTTGAATAATAAATCTGACATGCAATGTGAGCACACGACTCCACAGCTTATAACTTAAACGCTAGAGAAAGTCTTGTTTATGTTTTGCAGATGTGCTATCGGATCATATCCTCATTTCTTTTCTATCATTAAATAATATTGGCTTTTTTTTCAGGGTATATCAGGTATATTCCATTCAGCTAGCTGAACAAGTCAAAGATTAGTAGCTGAATGGAACATCTCTGATATACCACGAAGCCAGACAATATTATTATTATTATTATTATTATACACATTCCTTTCGGTGTTCAACGCGTCTTTCTCTTTCAAGATTCTTTCAAAACCTTCCGTATTTAGCGAAGCAAACCTGGCGGCCATGTTTGTTTACAAATTGTCACCGTCGCTCACGAGCGCGGATGTTTTACGTCTCCAACGTGTGACGTCATGTTGTCTTGACAACCATGCAATATCGCAAACTATATTCAACGCTCATTCTCCATTGGGTAGAGTGATGTAATACACGTAGGATAAGCGATATGCTAACAATAGTGCATGCTGTTGAACCAAATGAATGAAACCCGCTAGAAGGGACTAGAACACGTTTTTATTCCATTGAAAAGTGTCCTGTATGGATAATAATCTGCATGAATGCAGTTAACTAGCTAACTAACTACCACTTCTTCGCCTTATTAGCTCGTTTTCTGAGTAGCTGGAGTTTTATCATTTCTCGAGTGAGCTAGTAAATTAATTTATGAAATATTCATCCATTTTATTTATTTATTTTTGTCACACAAAAAGCCAAATAAACAGGAATTGGGTCATTGACATACATACATACATACATACATACATACATACATACATACAAACATACATACTTATTAACAACCTGTATTATACAACCCCGATTCCAAAAAAGTTGGGACAAAGTACAAATTGTAAATAAAAACGGAATGCAATAATTTACAAATCTCAAAAACTGATATTGTATTCACAGTAGAACACAGACAACATATCAAATGTCGAAAGTGAGACATTTTGAAATTTCATGCCAAATATTGGCTCATTTGAAATTTCATGACAGCAACACATCTCAAAAAAGTTGGGATAGGGGCAATAAGAGGCTGGAAAAGTTAAAGGTACAAAAAAGGAACAGCTGGAGGACCAAATTGCAACTCATTAGGTCAATTGGCAATAGGTCATTAACATGACTGGGTATAAAAAGAGTATCTTGGAGTGGCAGCGGCTCTCAGAAGTAAAGATGGGAAGAGGATCACCAATCCCCCTAATTCTGCGCCGACAAATAGTGGAGCGATATCAGAAAGGAGTTCAACAGTGTAAAATTGCAAAGAGTTTGAACATATCATCATCTACAGTGCATAATATCATCAAAAGATTCAGAGAATCTGGAAGAATCTCTGTGCGTAAGGGTCAAGGCCCGAAAACCATACTGGGTGCCCGTGATCTTCGGGCCCTTAGATGGCACTGCATCACATACAGGCATGCTTCTGTATTGGAAATCACAAAATGGGCTCAGGAATATTTCCAGAGAACATTATCTGTGAACACAATTCACCGTGCCATCCGCCGTTGCCAGCTAAAACTCTATAGTTGTTAGGACTAGGACTGTTTTGGCCTCTAGAGGCCGCTGTTATTTCCTTTTCATGTCGTGTTTATTTTGGCCTCTAGAGGCCGCCACTGTTCCTGTGTTTTGTGTTTGTGTTAATTGCCTAATTATCTTCACCTGTGTCCTTAATTAGTTTGTCTATTTATACCCCTGAGTTCAGTCCTCTTGTCACGGAGTCTTTGTGCTGTTATGTTTATCTCCAGTTTCCTTTGTACTGTGTTTTTTGATCTTCTTAGCTTTTGAATTTTTGCACTTTGCTTTTCTTTTGGATTATACTCTTTGGTTTTTTTTTGTCTTTTGTTTTGCCCTGTATATAGTGTATATAGTTTAAATAAACCTTTTGATTCTTTTTCTACTTCCGCCTCACGCCTCTGCATTTGAGTCATCCCCCTGGTGGCCTAGTGGGGGTTTGCTGGATTATCACACCAACGAACCAGGTTCGAATCCCAGCAAAACCCTAACAGAAAGACTCCGTCATGACCGACTCAGCAGAGGCTGCTTCAACTGTCTACCCGGCCAACCTTCAGGGAATTATGGCAGCTTTGACACGCTTCGGAGCGACCATGGACGCTCATGGACGTACGCTCACCAGCCAACGTGAGGCCCTCGCTCGCCACGAGGAACTGCTTCAGCAAATTGGGAAAACCCTGGCACAGCTGACATCTCTGCCTGCATCTCCTGCTCCTGATCCAGTTCCTGCTCCTGATCCAGCTCCCACTCCTGCTCCAGTGCCTCCTGCAATGCTGCCTTCTTCACCTCGCGAACCCAGCCTTCCTGCACCACAGAGGTATGACGGCAAGCACAGTGAGTGCCGAGAGTTCCTTACCCAGTGTCAACTCACCTTTGAGCTTCAGCCTACCACCTACACTACGGATCGCCGCAAGATTGCCTTTGTGATCACCTTATTAGCTGGTAAGGCGCGAGCCTGGGCTACTGCTATCTGGCAAAGACAGGGACCTGAGTGCTTTGATTTCCAGCTGTTTTCTGAAGAGATGCTTCGGGTCTTCGATCAGGCAGACATCAGTACCGACGCAGCCCGAAAGCTCATGTCCATCCGGCAAGGAGGAAGCGTCGCAGATTACGCCATCTCGTTCCGAACACTCGCAGCAGTAAGTGGATGGAACGAGACTGCCCTGGTGTCAGCCTTCCACCATGGTCTGTCTGACCCCATCAAGGACGGTCTGGCCTCTATTGGATGCCCAAGTGACCTCGAAACCCTCATCTCACATGCTATTCGTCTGGACAACAGGATGAGAGAACGCCACCAAGCCTTGAGCCCCCCCAGCCTCCCTACCTCTACCTGGAGACCGTCTACCTCCTTCAGTGACTGTCCAGAACCCATGCAAGTGGGTCGTACTCGCCTCTCCGCATCTGAGAGGGAGCGCAGAAGGAGGGACAAGTGCTGCATCTACTGTGGCAAGCCTGGTCACTTCCGAGCATCATGTCCCGAACTCTTGGGAAAAGGACCGCCCCGTCCAGCCGAGGGAGGGTTGTGACGGGGCCTACCCTCTCTCCCGGACTCCCTGGTCAAGGAATCTACATCCCGGTCTCCATCTCCTGGGGTGAGTCTGTCCACTCTTGTCAAGCTTTGATAGACTCAGGGGCGGCTGGGAACTTTATGGATATTCACTTCGCCCAAAGCATCAATATACCTACTGCACCTCTTGAAGTCCCACTGTCTGTGTCTGCCCTCGATGGCCAAGCGTTAGGTGATGGAAGAGTCACCCAAGTTACTTCTCCAGTTTTCCTCCAGTCTCAAGGTCACAAGGAAGAAATATCCCTGCACCTGATTCCTTCACCTGAGTTCCCAGTTATTCTAGGCCTTCCTTGGCTTACTCGCCACAACCCTCGCATAGACTGGGTAACAAGCCAGGTTGTGGAATGGGGCCCTGCATGCCATGCCTCTTGTCTGCTCTCTAGCTCTCCTGTGTCTCCTGCCGAGCCCCCTGATCTCACCGAGTTATCTCAAGTTCCCACAGAGTACTGGGATCTCAAGGAGGTATTCAGCAAGAGCAGGGCCGCCGTTCTTCCTCCGCACCGGGCCTACGACTGTGCCATCGACTTGCTCCCTGGGACTACCCCTCCTCGTGGCAGACTGTTTTCACTCTCTCAGCCAGAACGCAAGGCCATGGAGGAATACCTCAAAGATGCCCTGGTCTCTGGGTTTATTCGACCCTCCACTTCACCTGCTGGAGCCGGCTTCTTCTTTGTCGGCAAGAAGGATGGGGGGCTCCGACCATGTATTGATTACAGGGGCCTGAATAAGATCACTGTGCGCAACCGATATCCCCTTCCGCTGATGTCCACAGCTTTCGACCTGCTCCAAGGCGCCACCGTCTTCACCAAGTTGGACCTACGGAACGCATACCACCTCATCCGTATCCGACAGGGAGACGAGTGGAAGACTGCCTTTAACACCCCGTCTGGGCACTACGAATACCAGGTGATGCCCTTCGGACTCACCAACGCACCAGCTGTTTTTCAGGCCCTAATCAACGACGTCTTAAGGGACATGATTAACCTATACGTTTTTGTCTACCTCGACGACATCCTTATCTTTTCCAAGACCGTGCAGGAGCACCGCCACCATGTCCGCCAGGTTCTCCAGAGGCTGCTACAGAACAATCTGTTCGCCAAGGCCCAGAAATGCGAATTTCATGTTCCCGAGGTCTCCTTTCTGGGATTTATTGTACGGACAGGCCAACTCCAAATGGACCCTGCCAAGACCCTGGCCGTCCGGGATTGGCCTACTCCCAAGTCCGTTAAGGAGGTTCAGCGGTTCTTAGGATTCGCTAACTTCTACCGCAAGTTCATCAGGAACTTCAGTTCTGTGGCAGCACCCATGTCAGACCTCACCAAAGGGACAGGTGGATCTTATGGCTGGTCTCCTCAGGCAGAAAAGGCGTTCAAAGACCTCAAGGACCGCTTCTGCACGGCACCCATTCTGGTTCTCCCGGACACCTCCCAACCATTCATCGTGGAGGTGGACGCCTCGGACAGTGGTGTCGGCGCGGTGCTCTCTCAACGTTCGGAAGGAAAGCTGCACCCCTGCGCTTACTTCTCCCACCGCCTGAGTCCTGCTGAGTCCCGGTACGATGTGGGGGATCGAGAACTGCTAGCGGTCAAACTGGCCCTTGAGGAGTGGAGGCACTGGCTGGAGGGAGCACAACATCCATTCCTGGTTTGGACTGACCACAAGAACCTGGAGTACCTCCAGCAAGCCAAGAGACTGAACCCTCGACAGGCTAGGTGGGCCCTGTTTTTCAGTCGGTTTGACTTCACCCTCTCATACCGCCCCGGCTCCAAGAACACCAAACCTGACGCACTGTCCAGACTGTTCTCTGCCACTAACAGGGAGAATGAAGTCGGGCCTATTATCCCTGTGTCCCGGATTGTGGCCCCTGTCCGCTGGGGTATTGAGGAGGCTGTCCGACGAGCCCAACGCCAGGACCCCGGTCCTGGGATGGGGCCACCAGGCCTCTTGTACGTCCCACATCAAGCCCGGGCCAAGGTTCTCCAGTGGGGTCACTCTTCCCCTCTCACCGCCCACCCGGGAGCTCGGAGGACCCTGGACTTCCTGAAAAGACGCTTCTGGTGGCCTAACATGGAGAAGGAAGTAAGGTCATTTGTCCTGTCCTGTGAGGTTTGCACCAGAACCAAGAACCCACGACAGCGTCCCCAGGGTCTCCTGCATCCTCTGACCATTCCCCGGCGTCCCTGGTCCCACGTGGCAGTCGACTTTATCACGGGTCTCCCTGAGTCACAAGGTAACACGGTCATTTTGGTCTTAGTTGACAGATTCTCCAAGGCCTGCCGCTTCATACCACTGTGCAAACTCCCCTCTGCTCTTGAAACTGCGAAACTTTTGTTTAATCATGTCTTCCGAGTCTTTGGTCTTCCACAGGACATCGTCTCAGACCGAGGGCCCCAGTTCTCCTCCCGAGTGTGGCACGGGTTCTGCAAGGTCATCGGAGCCACTGCCAGCCTCTCCTCTGGGTTTCACCCACAGTCCAATGGTCAGACGGAGAGGCTCAACCAGGACCTGGAAACCACCCTGCGAGGCCTGGCTATGGATAACCCGACATCGTGGAGCACCTGGCTGCCATGGGCGGAGTACGCCCACAACACCCTGCAGTCATCGGCCACCAAGCTGTCGCCATTCCAGTGCCAATTCGGGTTCCAGCCACCTCTGTTCCCGGACCAGGAGGAGGACGCGGGGGTGCCCTCGGTCAACCAATATGTGAGACGGTGTCGCAAGACCTGGAGCAAGGTCAGGAAGACCCTCATACAGACCTCCAGAACCAACCAGACTCAGGCCAACCGCCATAGAAGACCTGCACACGCTTTCCGCCCTGGGCAGCGTGTTTGGCTGTCCACTAAGGACCTTCCACTGCGGGTGGAGAACCGCAAGCTTGCTCCTCGCTACATTGGCCCCTTCAAGGTGGTGCGCAGGGTGAACCCTGTCTCCTACCGGCTCCAGTTGCCCCGGACTCTGAGGATCAACCCCACTTTCCATGTTTCCCTGTTACGGCCCGTACTGACGTCTACGTATGCCCCTGCCCCTAGGAACCCTCCACCCCCCCGCATCTTCCAGGGGCAGACTGTGTTCACTGTGAATCGCCTGCTTGACTCCCGCCGGGTCCGCGGCGGGTTGCAATATCTGGTGGACTGGGAGGGCTATGGTCCTGAGGAGCGCTGCTGGGTTCCTGCTCGGGATGTCCTTGATAAAGAACTATGTCGGGACTTCCATTCGGCCCATCCGGATCGCCCTGGGAACGTCAGGAGACGCTCCTAGAGGGGGGGGTCCTGTTAGGACTAGGACTGTTTTGGCCTCTAGAGGCCGCTGTTATTTCCTTTTCATGTCGTGTTTATTTTGGCCTCTAGAGGCCGCCACTGTTCCTGTGTTTTGTGTTTGTGTTAATTGCCTAATTATCTTCACCTGTGTCCTTAATTAGTTTGTCTATTTATACCCCTGAGTTCAGTCCTCTTGTCACGGAGTCTTTGTGCTGTTATGTTTATCTCCAGTTTCCTTTGTACTGTGTTTTTTGATCTTCTTAGCTTTTGAATTTTTGCACTTTGCTTTTCTTTTGGATTATACTCTTTGGTTTTTTTTTGTCTTTTGTTTTGCCCTGTATATAGTGTATATAGTTTAAATAAACCTTTTGATTCTTTTTCTACTTCCGCCTCACGCCTCTGCATTTGAGTCATCCCCCTGGTGGCCTAGTGGGGGTTTGCTGGATTATCACACCAACGAACCAGGTTCGAATCCCAGCAAAACCCTAACAATAGTTCACAGAAGAAGCCGTATCTAAACACGATCCAGAAGCGCAGACGTCTTCTCTGAGCCAGGGCTCATTTAAAATGGACTGTGGCAAAGTGGAAAACTGTTCTGTGGTCAGACGAATCAAAATTTGAAGTTCTTTATGGGAATCAGGGACGCCGTGTCATTCGGGCTAAAGAGGAGAAGGACGACCCAAGTTGTTATCAGCGCTCAGTTCAGAAGCCTGCATCTCTGATGGTATGGGGTTGCATTAGTGTGTGTGGCATGGGCAGCTTACACATCTGGAAAGACACCATCAATGCTGAAAGGTATATCCAGGTTCTAGAGCAACATATGCTCCCATCCAGACGACGTCTCTTTCAGGGAAGACCTTGCATTTTCCAACATGACAATGCCAAACCACATACTGCATCAAGTACAGCATCATGGCTGCGTAGAAGAAGGGTTCGGGTACTGAACTGGCCAGCCTGCAGTCCAGATCTTTCACCCATAGAAAACATTTGGCGCATCATAAAACGGAAGATATGACAAAAAAGACCTAAGACAGTTGAGCAACTAGAATCCTACATTAGACAAGAATGGGTTAACATTCCTATCCCTAAACTTGAGCAACTTGTCTCCTCAGTCCCCAGACGTTTACAGACTGTTGTAAAGAGAAAAGGGGATGTCTCACAGTGGTAAACATGGCCTTGTCCCAACTTTTTTGAGATGTGTTGTTGTCATGAAATTTAAAATCACCTAATTTTTCTCTTTAAATGATACATTTTCTCAGTTTAAACATTTGATATGTCATCTATGTTCTATTCTGAATAAAATATGGAATTTTGAAACTTCCACATCATTGCATTCCGTTTTTATTTACAATTTGTACTTTGTTCCAACTTTTTTGGAATTGGGGTTGTAAAGCTATGTGCAGTTATTCCCCCCCCACCACCACCATCATTTTATTAAAAGGAACATATGCCCAATAATCTAATATCAAAAATGTGAACTTTTTACGCAGTCTTTCTCGATCTCTCAACTTCATTTAAAGAAAGCAGTGGCAAAATTTTTACAGTTTTGTCCATCAAGAAGCTCAATTTGACATGTATGTCAACAAAAATGTTTAAAAATGAACTTTTTTGTTGCTAATGATCATGAAGGAACAGTCTGTCAACATTATACACACACACACACGCGCAATGATTTTATTATCGTTTTATTCTCAGGGTGCACAAACTTTTGCACTTAACTGTATTAAATGATCTTATAGTACCGTGTCTGTCTCTTATCTGTTAAGGAAAGTGCTTTTGCTTGGATTTTTCTTCCAGATTCTTGGTTTCTCATTCACACACACACACACACACACACACACACGCACACACACACACACACACACACACACCATGCCTGCTTTGTAAACCTGTTGCTCATTCTAACCCTCTCAAACAAGATGCCAAACACCTTCTCCTGTTTCATTCAGAGCTGATTCAGCCACTCAATACACCTTATGTAACTGCTTACATCACATCCAGCCAATCACATGATCACTAAACCCCTCTAGTATTTCACTCGTACACAGACAGGGACACACTGTGTGTGTGTGTGTGTGTGTGTGTGTGTGTGTGTGTGTGTGTGTGTGTGTGTGTGTAGCAATCATCAAAACCACCACCAGCTGCTCCATGACCACGCATCAGACTCTTTCATTTTCAGTAAAATACACAAATCTGATTTCATGCAGGGGCGGTGTAGTGTAGTGGTTAGCACTGTCGCCTTACAGCAAGAAGGTCTGGGTTCGAGCCCCGTGGCCGACGAGGGCCTTTCTGTGCGGAGTTTGCATGTTCTCCCCGTGTCCGCGTGGGTTTCCTCCGGGTGCTCCGGTTTCCCCCATAGTCCAAAGACATGCAGGTTAGGTTAACTGGTGACTCTAAATTGACCGTAGGTGTGAATGTGAGTGTGAATGGTTGTCTGTGTCTATGTGTCAGCCCTGTGATGACCTGGCGACTTGTCCAGGGTGTACCCCGCCTTTCGCCCGTAGTCAGCTGGGATAGGCTCCAGCTTGCCTGCGACCCTGTAGAACAGGATAAAGCGGCTACAGATAATGGATGGATGATTTCATGCAGGCCAGGACTACAAACCTGTGCTTTTATTGATAAAGAGAAATTACATTTTATAAAGTATAGCCTTAGAATGCAATCAGATGCAGATTTATTGGCACTAGAAATGTAATTTTCAATTGAAGGTCCTTTATTCTAAGACATAAAATAAAACACTCACTAATCAACCCAGTGTTGTAGTCGGGTCAGTAAACCTTGAGTCCAAGTCCAGTCTTGAGTCCCCAGTGTTCAAGTCCAAGTCATTAAAAAAAAAATTCGAGTCGAGTCCACTATTGATCTGAGTCGAGTCAAGTCCAAGTCTCCAACCGTACCATTTGATGGTGGCTGTTTCAGTGCCATTAACATTAGTTTGTTCCTGAACATGACGTATGAACAGGTGAATGTGCTTCTCTTTATCAGGGTGTGAGATGGTTGGGAGACGGATGTAAGTTCAGAAGGTGTGTTTATTAATACAAGTGAAGACGGTAAATAATCCAGAACGGCAGGCAAAATCGTAAAACGTTGAAAGAGGCAATAGTTCAAGCGAGGCACAAATGGGCTATCGTAGACTCGGCAGAATCACAGACGAGAAACAGGAAATCAGGGATCAGGAAACCAAACAAGGAAATAAGGCTCAGTAATGTATCAGCAAAGCAACTCAATACTTCGCAAAGTAAGTGTGTTTTCACAGTTTTTATATCGGCGCGCTGATTGCGCCTTAATCCTGTGCAGGTGCAAGTCGTTTACGGTGCGTGCGCAAAAGTCCGCTTGGCACGTGCACTGTCCGGAGCGCGCCCGAGAGTCTATCTGATGCATGCGCCAAGGCGCACAGGTGTGACACTCTTGCATGAAATCAGTACAAAAATGAACGTAGATATCAATATCTTATGCCAAATTATTATGGCGTGTTCCAAAAAATAAAGAAAAAATCCGTCTTTGTCTCCAATTTACGAGTCTGAATGCAGTTAATGCACGAGTCCGAGTCTGAGTCATCAGTGCTGAAGTCCAAGTCGAATCACGAGTCCTTAAAATTAGTGCACGAGTTGGACTCGAGTCCAAGCCCTGGACTTGAGTACTACAAAGCCTGAGTCAACCCTCTCATGAGTAACAGTGGATTGTACGGTAGATGAAATCTGCAACCCTCTTGAGTGGATCTGAATAGCAAAGTTTTAGTATAAAGATCATAGAAAATCGACAGATTCGGACTATTTCTCGATAATCACCTCCAGCGACTCGGCAAAATGTTGGCCAATGGCTTCGTCGCTCTAAGTGAAGAAGAATTACAAATGATGAAAGAAAATGCAGTTCCTGAAAGCACTAAAGATGCTACGAAGTTTGGTCTAAAACTATTCAAAGGTGAGGTGAAGTTGGGATTTATTTTATCGATTTTAAAACAAAGTATTTTATGTGAGTCGGCACAGATAAATTGCACAAGTCTGTACACATTACATTTGCATCCTGCTTTTGAAAATTGAGAATTTTTTTTTTAAATACAATTTTTAATTTAAAAAAAAATAATAAATCACTTGTATATTCATTCTCAAACAATTATCTGCCTCAGGCTCAGTGAATGTTGGTGAATAATAACTGAGATGAAGTCTCGGTTATTCTTCACCGATATTCACTTCGCCTTCAGTGAATAATTGTTGAATAATAGGGTTGTGTACCATTCAGTTTGTCAATGGAAATGTCAACGTTATTATCTTCTATTTCATACTTCAGCCCTCCCTGTGTCCGAAATCACTCACTCGTTCAGCACTCCCTATATAGGGAATTACTATATAGAGGACTATATAATGAGCTCATTGATAAAATGAAAAAAACACTTACGGATACTACTCCGTCGCGCTGGTATTTACGTCATTACTGTCGCACAATTAAAACGTGCCAGATCAGTCGGCTGGTGGGTTTTCAAAATAATAAATACACTACCGTTCAAAAGTTTGGGGTCACTTTGAAATGTCCTTATTTTTGAAAGAAAAGCACTGTTCTTTTCAATGAAGATCACTTTAAACTAATCAGAAATCCACTCTATACATTGCTAATGTGGTAAATGACTATTCTAGCTGCAAATGTCTGGTTTTTGGTGCAATATCTCCATAGGTGTATAGAGGCCCATTTCCAGCAACTCTCACTCCAGTGTTCTAATGGTACAATGTGTTTGCTCATTGCCTCAGAAGGCTAATGGATGATTAGAAAACCCTTGTACAATCATGTTAGCACAGCTGAAAACAGTTGAGCTCTTTAGAGAAGCTATAAAACTGACCTTCCTTTGAGCAGATTGAGTTTCTGGAGCATCACATTTGTGGGGTCGATTAAATGCTCAAAATGGCCAGAAAAATGTCTTGACTATATATTTTCTATTCATTTTACAACTTATGGTGGGAAATAAGTGTGAGACTTTTCATGGAAAACACAAAATTGTCTGGGTGACCCCAAACTTTTGAACGGTAGTGTACATGCATGTATTTTTGTGATAAATCCATATTATACTGAGCGCATTTCTGACATTAATCAATACAAAGTACCTGCATCTTTCAGTTCTTTGAAATCAAGGCTGAATCCTTTCTTTCTTCTTTGCCGCTGCCTTTTATTGAATCAAATTTGAAGCTTTTGATTTCATTTCTTTCAGCGCAACCGCAATGCATGATGGGATATATTGCTTGGTTAGTGACCATCGGTTGTACACTACTTTTCAAGATGCATTGTAGGATATTTTGAGTGCACTATATAGGGTTCTCACTATACATTCGGACAGCACTACAAAATGGCGTCCTCACTATATAGTCCACTATATAGTGAGTAGGGAGTGATTTCGGACACAGGGCCTGTCTTGCAAACTTTTTTAAAAACAGAATGGTCTTTTAAATATTTATTTTTATGAATTAAAAGTCAGTTCATGCCTTAAAGTAATGATGGATGTCGTTTCTCTTTACTTAGTTGTTCGGTTCTTGACATACTACGGATTAATACAGTTGTGGATGGAATAGGGCTATTTATGATAGGGCATTGTTTTTATTTACCATTTACTGTTTGATCTCAAATGTGGCGGCATGGTGGTGTAGTGGTTAGTGCTGTCGCCTCACAGCAAGAAGGTCCGGGTTCGAGCCCCGTGGCCGGCGAGGGCCTTTCTGTGCGGAGTTTGCATGTTCTCTCCGTGTCCGCGTGGGTTTCCTCCGGGTGCTCCGGTTTCCCCCACAGTCCAAAGACATGCAGGTTAGGTTAACTGGTGACTCTAAATTGACCGTAGGTGTGAATGTGAGTGTGAATGGTTGTCTGTGTCTAAGGCTACATCCACACGACAACGGCAACGAGATGTTATTTAAAAAAATATCGCGTCCACATGGGCAACGATCAGTAAAATATCAGGTCCATATGGCAACGCAACGCTTGCTGAAAACGATGCAATACACATGCCACACCTCTAGGGGCGCTGTAAGACGGTCCCTTCGGAGACACCAGAACAATAGAAGAAGTAAGGACGCATGCGCATAAACTATTATGCGCGAGACTTCATATTAGCCACAAAGTCAGAAAAATCTGTTCGTAAAATTACATTATAATGACCAAATACAATGAAAAGTATTTTTCCAGTCTCACCTGTGAAAGGTAATCCCATGTGATCTCGTTTGGACGGCAAACCTGTTGGTACAGTTAAACGCAGCTAATCTTTATTCTCCGCTTTGACCTATCCAATATGGCGGCGAGGATGACGTATGATTCTACGCGGAAGGCGGCATCTTTAATGGTCCGGAATAAATTGAATGCTACACGTTGATGGATTAATTTGTTGTTTCTCACCTGTGAAAGGTAATCCCATGTGATCTCGTTTGGACGGTAAACCTGTTGGTACAGTTAAACGCAGCACATGAATCTTTATTCTCCGCTTTGACCTATCCAATATGGCGGCGAGGATGACGTATGATTCTACGCGGAAGGCGGCGTCTTTAATGGTCCGGAATAAATTGAATGCTACAAGTTGATGGATTAATTTGCTCTTCTATGCCCTTTTTGAGGAACGTATTGTAGGACTTAAACCAACATCTGAAGAGGTGAGATCACTCCTTTTTTTCCCTATTTTTGCTGGCGGGATTGACTCTGCCCTAAGGGCAGAGTCTCTCTCTCTCTCTCTCTCACTTTGCACCATTACACAATAAATATTCACAGTGAAAATATTTTGTAAGCACGTTTCATGAACCAAGTTATAGGATTTGTTGACAACTCGCATCGAGTTCGTTACACTTCTACCCGGCGTGAAGCACTGACAGTCATGTGGTTGTGACGTCATCGTAAACAAATCCGTTCTACTCATCCAGACGACTTCACAACGGCAACGTTGCCAGATCTTTCCACTCTGGAACCCGTTCTCAAAAAGATTGCGTTTTGGGCACCCAAAACGCCGGTGCCGTGTGGACTCCAGGCCTAAACGATAAGCAATTGTATCGGAGTCACCTGAATCCGTTGCCGTGTGGACAGGGCCTATGTGATGACCTGGCAACTTGTCCAGGGTGTACCCCGCCTTTCGCCCGTAGTCAGCTGGGATAGGCTCCAGCTTGGCTGCGACCCTGTAGAACAGGATAAAGCGGCTAGAGATAATGAGATGAGATCTCAAATACATTAAGAAGACAAGAAATTCGTCCACTAATTAACTTTTGACGAGGCACATCTGTTAACTGAAGCTCATTTCAGGTGACTATTTCATGAAGCTGGCCAGGTAAAATAATGCCAATAGTGTGTAAAGCGTCATCAAGGTAAACGCTGGATACTTTGAAGAATCAAAAATATGAAAAACTGGTTATTTTTAACACTTTTTTGTTTACCACATAATTCCATACATGTTCCAGATGTTATCTGATAGTTTTGATATCTTCAGTATTGTTCTACAATGTAGAAAATACAAAATACAGAAAAACCTTTGAATGAGTGGAGCAGGGGTGTACAAACTTTTGACTGGTACTGTATTTGTCAAGGAGTGATGTATTCTATTTTGTCCAAGAAAATATCTCCTTGAATCTTGCGAGTATTACAAAAAGGGGAAATATGGAAAATCCTTGACTTGCAAGTGACGTCAAAGCAAAAATAGGAACCCGGATGTCGGCCATGTTGGTGGAGATACGAATGCAGGGTCAAGTGACATTCCATATAAAACATAGTCACGTGTTTTTTAGCAACTCTCTTTGTTTTTCCACTGCTTTAAGCGTTCTTTTAGCTATGCTATATCTTTGTGCTGTATATGGTTGTGGTCACAACAGTACTCGTGACCCTGGCACATTCCAATTTTTTAGAATTCCGTCCGTGATTCGGAAAGAGGATGAGGAAACTCTGAGGCTTAGTACGGAGAGGAGACGAGCACGGCTGAACAACATCGGCAGGGCTGATCTAACAGAGGCGAAAACCAAAACAGCTCGTGTTTGCAGTGATCATTTTATCTCCGGTGAGATTCAAAAGCTTTCTCGATAATATCATGGAAGAATTTTATTTCATGTTGCTAGAATTTTGCTATAAAATGAGCGTTCTCTCTTGTCGTGGTTCACTCGGTCGTTGTTATAATTTTAACACGTGTATTACCGTTTCACTTCTCGGAATGCCAGCAAAATTATACGATAGAAACAATCCAGACTGGGCGCCTGCTCAGAACATGGGCTGTTTCTCGTCCAAGGTCAGACTCGATTCTTCAGCAGCCGAACCAGATAGAACGTGATATACAGTATCTGGGTACTCGATGGTCAGTAGAAACGTCTTATCTTCAGAAAAGTCTGACTTTTTTCAATAATATGGATCAAAACCACACATATCTATCTTCTCTTTGTATCGAATCTTCGCTCGAGCGTTCAAATCGTCGTAATGGTGAGAAAATTCGGCATCGTTTACAGACACGCTTTCAGCGGCCGCCGTCCTCGTCGCTTTGTAGATCCACCATCATGGCGGACGCTCATGACGTTTTGATCACGTGGTTGAAAGTTGTCTATACACTTGAAATGGAGTGTATAATTAATCATTATGATATTATGAAGCGTCTATGCTCTCTGTCTACAAAACCTCATAAAATATTTGGTTTAATATCCTGAGATGGGAAAATTTTATTTTCTGATGATTAAGTCCCCAAGTTCATTATCACAGTGTTGAAATCAACAATAAAACAAAAATATCGTTTTAACCTTTGTTGTAAACCAGTGGCGGCTGCTGGTTTTTAAAACAGGGGAAGCCCATTTTACGCATTCATCGTAAAACCTGTAGGCCGGATATCAAAGCATAGAAAGGTGTGCCCCATTAGCATAGTGAACTAGACAACCCTACCTAGTGGCAGAAAGTATTTTTGCTTGTACATTTCATGTTATAGTCTGGCTTGCCAGGCTAGTGCTTCATATCCTTAATCAAACATATCAAACATCCAAAAATCACTGGCTATTCAACGAAGAGCCTTGAACATCATACCCTGATATGCAACACAGAGTCTTTAACACAACAGCCAGCTGTGCAACACATCCTTGAACATCTTCTGCAACACAGTCTGGAAATTCATAACCAGGTAGGCTATGCAACACACAGAACCTTGAATATTATACCCAGGTATAACCTATAACACAGAGCCCACCATTCTCTTAACATTACTGAACAATATACACACTTCAGATTCATGAACATTATATGATGCACACTATTTATACACAAATTCTGCCCTCCGCTCCTTTTCCAGAAAATGGTCTGTGACCCTGTCATACCAGCTGGTTGTGCTTTCCAGAGACTTCACCAATTTCTGTTAGCAGCTAGCACTGCAGATCCCAATAAGGCTCAAGCTAGCCTACAACCAGATTGAACTACAAATGAAATAAACGAGTGAATTCACGAATGATCAAACTGATAGAATGGATGAAAGTTAACGGAGCACAACGAGTAATATTTACATTTATTTACAGAGTAATGTACAGAGACATCAATGAGAAGAAACGTTTATATGAAAAGAAATTCGGACAGCACTTTGGCACACGACTACACTTTCTCGACATCCGCTAGGGACTGACTGATCATGCTTCCGTGTTCCTCGCCGATGCCGAAGTACAGAGCCCGCCCTCCTCACTACCTCCAATAATCCTTCATCAGCCTGGGTTCTTGTCCCTCCCACTGTCTCGTTTAGTCCCAGAGAAGCCTGGCTTCCCTGGAAGTGATGATTTTGTCGATTTTAACCAATAACAACTAGCCGAAATTGGCTGTTCAGAGCCCTCTCATAGACTGCAACGGATACCCGTCTGCCAGCGCATAGAGCCCATTGAAATAAGAAAGGTTACAGCCAGTGTTGCCAGATTGGGCGGTTTTAAGTGCATTTTGGCGGGTTTTGAACATATTTTGGCTGGAAAACGTCAGCAGTATCTGGCAACGCTGGTTACAGCCTGGCAGCAAAGGTGATTCTCGTAGCGAACTGCAAGTTTGTCAGACATCACTCAAATAAGTTACAGGATAGTTATGAACGTAAATACAATCTTGGGCATATATTATGTTATGCAAGTTATTGTTTTAATGAGAATTCAGCGTCATAGATGCCGCAGTTTGGGGAGAGAATTTTAGGGGAAGCTCGGCTTCCCTTGTTGTCTCTGAGAAATCGCCCCTGTTGTAAACCCATTTTTTTCCCCCAGGGTGAAAATGATTTTGAAAATAATTTTGGAGCTTGATAATAAAAGAAAATGAGATAATCTAGACCGGTGGTCCATGAAGCATAGCTATAGTCCATGATTTTTTTTTTTTTTTTTAATTGGTACAATGATGGAAATCAATCACAACTGACTTTATCAAAGTTATTCTATTTAGGGGTCCAAGCACCAAAGTAAGCACAAACGTCATGTGGGTTTTTTTAGTGGAGAGTTCGGGAATAGAAAGCCCTCTGGCTCCAAAAATATTTCACAAATTTAAGTCATGTTCATGAAATAAATCCATACTGAGTGGGTTGGTGGAATTTATTTTACGGTTAAAGGGGCCCCTGGCATCAAGAAAATTATGAGAACGACTGAAATAGAACTTAAAAAAAGTGGAAAGTAGTTCACATATATAGGACTACAATGGCCCAAAGGATGGTGTGTGTGTGTGTGTGTGTGTGTGTGTGTGTGTGTGTGTGTGTGTAAGAGCTGTGAACTCTTTGTTTTGTAAGCATGTGGAATAGTGAGAGACAGAACAGAATGCATTAATATTCCTGTTGCACGAGGTCTGTCTGGAGCGCAGATATCTCACACACACACACACACACACACACACACACACACACACACACACACACGTTTGTTCTCCCAGCGTCTTTTATGTCACCCAAAGACTGTCGGACAGCTCACACAGAGGAAGGTGATAAATATGAGCGACAAAACGCATCACACCAAGACCATATTCTTACATAACGGTTTCATAACAAACGATTTCATACAGCAGAACAGAAAGACAGTCGCTCTTCTCTATCTGAAAGAGGCTCGCTACTGCAGAGAGTGAAGAAGAGTTATACAATAACGCAACGACAAAGAACAGTAATAAGGATCTCACACACACACAATGTAGTAAGCTGTAGTCGAAAAGTGAAGGTGTTTCCATGGTAACAGACAGAAGAATTGGGTGGGTTTAGTGGAGTTTCAGCTGAAGAGTGCAAGACAGGGATGAGCACAGAGAACACACACACACACACACACACACACAGAGCGCATGAGCTGCTCTTAGAGCTGTAATGAAGCATCAGAGCAACACATGAGGAGCGTATTCAATTCATCACTCAGTGCATCACTCTATACATCATACATGATCAACTATCATCCATCTGTCCATCCGTCCAGGAATCCATCCATTCACTCATTCATCCATCTCACCTGCCATCATCCTTTCACCCATTCATCCATATAATAATTTACCTTTCCATCCATCCATCCATCCATCCATCCATCCATCCATCCAATCTAATCATTAACTTTTCCATCTGTCCATCCATCTAATTATACTGTAACTTTTCCAGCCAGCCTTCCTTCCATCCATCCATCCATCCATCCATCCATCCATCCAATCATTTACTTTTCCATCCATCATCCAGCCTTTCATAATCCATTCCCTCATCCATCCATCCATCCATCCATCCATCCATCCATCCATCCATCCATCCAAGAATTTACTTTTCCATCCATCAATCCATCCATCCATCCATCCATCCATCTAATTTAATCATTAACTTTTTCATCCATTCATTCATCCAATCATTAAGTTTTCCATCCATCCATCCATCCATCCATCCATCCATCCATCCATCCATCCATCTTGCCTTCCATCATCCTTTCACCCATCCATCCATCCATCCATCCATATAATAATTTACCTTTCCATCCTTCCATCCATCCAGCCTTCATCATCCATCCATCCATCCATCCATCCATCCATCCATCCATCCATCCATCCATCCATCCAATATTTGTCTATTTGTCTATCCATTCTTCCATTCACCCAACAGTCTGTTCTTCAGACAATCTATCCATGCAGACACCCATTCTTACATCCAGCAATCCATTGACCTGTTCATTCTTACACTTATCTATCCGTCCATCCATTTACCCATTTGGCCATATACCCATTTTAATGGTCCATCATTCTGTCCACCATCAATCCATCCAACTGTCTATCTAAAGATCCATCCATCCATCCATCCATCCATCCATCCATCCATCCATCCACTACAGCAATGTTTGACTTACAACATGCTGTAACACCTCGCACTTCTACACCTGCAGCACTCAGACCAAATGGCATCTCATCATATTCTTAGATCTTTGTTTTACTCTAATGCTGCATGACTATAACACTACTGCTCACAACTTCCACACTTTCTGTCTCTGTCGTCTCGGCCAAGTGATGTTACCGTGACATGAAGCCTGAACCATGACCATCTGGCAGGGTCTCTCTCTCTCACACACACACACACACACACACACACACACTGCGGAAGGCAGATCCTAGCTGTTTACTGTGGGAGGGGCAACGGACATGAAAAACAGGAGATCCAATTGTGGGTTGTGCCTATATTATCCCAAAGTACAGCATGGGTGTGGCACATACTTATACCCCCCCCCCCCCCACACACACACACACATTAATTGTGCCAAGATCTAGTTACCAAAATAACCATGCACCCTTTCCTATTTTCTCTGACACACACACACACACACACACACACACACACACACACACACACACACACACACACAATTTAGAAGCATCAACACAACACACGGCCCTAAACACAAACCCTTGCCTTTCCACACTAACCTGGCCGCCATATATCACGGCGCTGTTGTGCTCGCCATCTCTTAGCAAGAAGGAGCCGCTACCGGATGGAGAAGAGGAGGAGAGGATGAAAGAAAGAGGAAGCATTCCACAACAGGAAGACAGAGATGTTAAAGAAAAGCTCTCAGCGCTGCTGCATTTGTGCCAGAGTCTCTCTATTAGTCCGCATGGTAATGGCTGCTCTCTTGCTCTCGCTCTCGTCTCTGCCTCCCTCTCTCTATCGCTCCGCATCTCCGTGTGCACTTGTGTATCTGCACTTGTGTGTCGTGTGTGTGTGTGTGTGTGTGTGTGTGTGACAGAAATGGTGCGTAACTGAGAGCGATGGACCCTCAACTGTGCAGAACCTGCTCTAAGGACGAGCCGAAAAACGAAAACATGAAGAGGACAAAGACAAAGAGGACGAGAGAGAAAATGAGGGAGATCTGGCTGGCGCAGCGTGCCCGCTGGCTCGTTAATAATTTAAAGTTGATGAAAGGAGCTGGTCTGACATCATTCACTTTCAGTTCACTTTACAGTCTACTGGTCAAACCAACAATTTAAACACACACACACACACACACACACACACACACACACACACACATTTGGCACTTTAATTAAGGAGAGTAGGCAATTCATTCTCTGTGTGGGATGTACAGTAACATGCAGTACAGTGTAAATGCTTTTCTATGGGACACATCAGCTGGAAATTTAAGCAAAGAAAAAAAGAGTTCACGCTGTTTATTATCCAGTTATTATCCTGTTTTTGTTTACATGGTAGCAGCTATGAACAGTCGTTCCCTCACCAGCCTCTGTTTTTTGTCTCAAGGTGTTAATAATCCATGTACCTGTCCAATTCAACCAACCATCCATCCATCCATCCATCCATCCATCCATCCATTTTACTGTCCATCCATCCATCCATCCATCCATCCATCCATCCATCCTACTGTCTATCAATACATGTACCCATCCATTCATCCATTTTACTGTCCATCAATGCATTTATCCAACCATTTATCCGTCCATGCATCCATCCATCTATTTTACTGTCCATCCATCCATTTTACTATCAATACATGTATCCATCCATTCATCCATTTTACTGTCCATCTATGCATTTATCCATCCATCCATCCATCCATCCATCCACTTATTTTACTGTCCATCAATACATTTATCCATCCATCCATCCATCCATCCATTTTACTGTCCATCAATACATTTATCCAACCATTTATCCATCCATTTTACTGTCCACCAATACATTTATCCAACCATTTATCCATCCATCCATCTGACTGTCCATCAATACATTTATCCATCCATCCATCCATCCATCCATCCATCCATCCATCCATCCATTTTACTGTCCACCAATACATTTATTCAACCATTTATCCATCCAGCCATCTGACTGTCCATCAATACATTTATCCATCCATCCATCCATCCATCCATCCATCTGTTTAATGTCCATCAAGACATTTATCCATCCACGATCCATCCATCCATTTTACTGTCCATTAATACATGTATCCATCCATTCATCCATTTAACTTTTCATCTACGTATGCATTTATCCAACCATTTATCCATCCATCCAACCATCCATCCATCCATTTTACTGTCCATCCCTCCATCCATAAATACAGCAAATCCCATACATTTGTCTATCATCTATCATCAATCCACTTTACTATACATCTATACCTCCCTCCATTCATTGAACCATCCATCCATAAACAAAACTACCTCACCATCCATCCATCTGATCAGTTGTTCAATGATGTCCATCCATCCATCCACCCATCCATCCATCCATCCATCCATCCATCCATCTAGAATCATGTCTGTCTCTCCAAATATCTGTTTGTCCATTCATCCATTCACTCAATAATTTATTCATAGGTCAGTTGATTCTGCTTTCACTTATATTCTAGCAGCTATAAACAACCATTCCCTCACCAGCTAAATTTTTCTCTCTCATAACATTGACAAGACAAAAACTTCATGTTACCAAGAAACTATAAAGCTCTCTGGCCTGAAGACTTTGGTGAAAAGCTTAATTCACAAATCTTCATCAGATGAATGTTATTGTCCAGGATGTATTGTTAATGAGTATCAATCACTAGTATTAATTCAGAGAAAGAGAATTTGTTTCTCTGAGAATGGAGTGGTAAAAGTATGCTGATAATATTCCTGGGTTCTGAGTGTAAAAACAACTCCACACACACGCCATTCAGTCTGTGAGTTATCACCTCGGGCTCTGTTGTGCTGTAAAGTCTGAGCAATCCCTCAAAACACACTCATCCCTCAGCATGATTTAGGCTCTCGGATGTCTTCACTGGACTGGTTTCAAGTAGCAATTTCATTAAAAGTTTACATCAAAAGATAAATCAAATGGAGTTCAAGCACTCTCTGCTTAGCCTGTCATACAGAGTCACAGTGCTGCCAATGCAGATCTATACATTTAAAACTACTACAATGAAGTTAGTGAAACAAACATCTTGTCTCTCTCTCTTAGTCAGTCTAGTGATGTTCTTCCACACCTCTCCTCATAGTGCATGGATGAGCTCAGAATCACATGTGTGTGTGGTGATACTGTGGCCTTGTTCCAGGGTTCTCTTCCCATCCGCTGATTATAAGATACTTCGTCTTTGAGGTTGTTTACCATGTTGCCATGACAACCTGGCTTGGGAATGAATTGGAAGTACACAATGTTACAGCAAAGCAGTGTTACGGTGGCTATGCTGTATCCATGGCAACACAGACTGTCCTTCACACACACACACACACACACACACACACACACACACACACACACACACACACATATATACACACACACACACACACACAATGTGCTGTAGTTCTGAATGACTGAACAAGTCGAGAGAGGAGGTGGTGAGAACAAACATCACAACATCACCCAGCGCAGGCTGAGAGAACAGACAGCCGGTCCGATATCAAGATGATAATCAAGCAGCATGAAGTCTTGTCTCTTGTTCATCTTTCTTTCTTTCACACACTTCCATTCGATCTGTGACTCTTTAAAGGACAAGTCCACACTCAAACACATTAAGAATGTACAGTCAAGCCGGAAAGTCTGCACACCCCTTCACCTTCTCCACCTTTTATTATGTTACAGACTTATTCTACAATAGATTGAGTTCATTTTTTTGTCACAAAATTCTACACAAAATAGCCCATAATGACAAAGTGAAAACAGGTTTTTAGACATTTGTGCTAATTTATTAAAAATTAAAATGTAAAATATCATATGGACACAAGTGTGCACACCCTTTCATATGACACCCAAAAGTGAGCTAAGGTGCATTTTGTTTCCACTGATACTGCTTGAGATGTTTCTACAACTTAATTGGAATCCACCTGTGGTAAATTCAATTGACTGGACATGATTGGGGATTGCCAACACCCACCTATATAAGGTCCCACAGTTGACAGTACATGTCAGAGCAAACTCCAAGACATGGGGTCAAAGGAATTATCTGCAGACCTCAGAAACAGGATTGTGTCAAGACATAGGTCTGGAGAAGGGTACAGAAAAATTGCTGCAGCTTTACAGGTCCCAAAGAGCACAGTGGCCACCATCCTTCATAAATGGAAGAAGATTGGAAGCACCAAGAATCTTCCTAGACCTGGCTGCCCAGCCAACCTGAGCGATTGGGGAAGACAGGCCTTGGCCAGGGAGGTGAGCAGGAACCCGAGGGTCACTCTGACAGAGCTCCAATGTATCCTTGTGGAGATGGGAGAACCTTTCAGAAGATCAACCATCCAGGCAGCACTCCACAAATCAGGCCTTTATAGTAGAGTGGCCAGATGGAAGCCACTCCTTAGTAAAAGGCACATGACAGCCTGCTTGGAGTTTGCCAAAAGGCACCTAGAGGACTCTCAAACCATGAGAAACAAGATTCTCTGGTCTGATGAAACCAAAATTGAACTTTTTGGCCTGAATACCAAGCGTCACATCTGGAGGAAACCAGGCACCGCTCATCACCTGGCTAATGCCATCCCTACAGTGAAGCATGGCGGTGGCAGCATCATGATGTGGGGGTGTTTTTCAGCAATGGGAACAGGGTGACTAGTCCTGATAGAGGGAAAGATGAATGCAGCTAAGTACACCGAGATCCTTGAAGAAAACCTGCTCCAGAGTGCTCTGGACCTCAGACTGGGGTGAAGGTTTACCTTCCAACATGACACCGACCCAAAGCACACAGCCAAGAGAACGAAGGAGTGGCTTTGGAGAAAGTCTGTGAATGTCCTTGGGTGGCCCAGCCAGAGCCCAGACCTGAATCCAATTGAACATCTGTGGAAGGGGCTGAAAATGGCTGTGTGCCAATGCTTCCCATCCAACTTGATGGAGCTTGCAAGGATATGCCAAGAGGAATGGGCAAAAATGTCCAGAAACAAGTGTGCCAAGCTTGTAGCTTCTTTCCCAAATGTCTTGAAGCTGTCAATAGTGCATCAACCAAGTATTAGGCTAAGGGAGTGTACAGATATGTAACCCCTAAATAACCTATTTTTGTCAGTAAAATGAAATTGCACATTTTCTAAAAACCTGTTTTCACTTCACAATTATTGGAGATTGTGCATAGATGTTTGAGGCAAAAAATGAACTCAATCTATTGTAGAATAAGTCTGTAATGTAATAAAATGTGGAGATGGTGAAAGGGGTATGCAGACTTTCTGGCTTGACTGTATATACTGAACTATTTGCTTAAATATTTTGATATTAATATGATGGTTGAGGAAAGACTTCCATTATTCCTGTGAGGGGTAAGCATCTGCCTACCATGCAGATGTGATGGGGACACTGCTTATCCAATTACAATGGTGTTTAATAGGACAACATTTTCAACAATCTCATACATAAATTATGAAGGTCAGGTTTCTATGACGGTGTATTAGGGCCACTGTCGGTTAAAAAAAAGAACACAGACCTGAGTAATAAATCTGCAAGAAAAACTAAGAAATTCTGAGAGTAAAATAATCTGAATTTCCTCTGGGGACACAGGAGAACCTCCTGTCACAGCCCTCACCTCAGAATGAGCCAATATCTACAGGGCCAGAGCGCTGCCCTGTGGTTAAGCCCTTCAAGCCATGGTTGGTGGGGTGTGCACTGCCCCCCAGCCTCCAGCTCCCAATGCCACTCTCAAGATGGATGGTGTTCCAGTGTCAGCACTGCTGGACTCAGGGAGCACCATCACCCTGGCTTGCCCCTCAGCCCTACCTCAGATCAACTAGCCCTGCAGAAGCCTGGCTGTTACATGTACACGGGGATGTGAGTGAGGTTTCCACCACAGAGGTCCAGATAGGGAGCCGATGAGGTGAGTGGCCTGTGATGATTGGTCTAATCCCTGATCTCCTCATGCCCCTCCTTGTAGGCAGAGACTGGCCAGGGTTTCCCACCACCCTGGGTGCATCAGAGAGGACGAGGAACAGAAAGTCCTCCAGAAGGCAATGGCAGCCCCACACTCCTCTAGCCATCCCTGGTACTGTGTCATTGGCAGAACAAAAAGGAGCAGCTGTGGAAGCCAAGGCCAAAGGTGAGTCCTCCTAATCCACTAATCCTCTCCACTTTGTCTCAGCAGGCAATGATAGAGGGGAACTTCGGTAAGGAACCAAAGGCAGATGACCGACTGAAGCACCGCTGGGGCCAGGTGCTACAGGTTGATGGGGAGAACCTGCACCCCAACCAGGAACTGCCAATGGCCTACTTTATGGGAAAGAATGGGTTCCTGTACTACCACTGTTGCCACCATGGTGAACCCTGTGACCTCCTCATTGTGCCTAGAGTCAAGATAGGCTCCGTCATGCACCTGGCCCACTCCCACCTGCTAGGAGGCCATCTGGGGCATCAAAACACCCTTGAGGAGATGGGGGACTAGCTCCACTGGATGGGTATGGTGACCAAGGTCCACAATTTCTCCCAATGCTGCCTTCAGTGCCAGTGGACCTCTCCTTACAAACCAGCCCGGCCCCATTAATTCCCCTCCCCATCACTGGGGTCTCTTTCAAGCAGGTGGGCATGGATCTTGTTGGGCATGAAGCACCTCAAAACCTCTGTCTACACCCTCAGACTGACAGCTTGGTAGAATGGTTTCAACCAAACCCTCTAGTGGATGTTGAGATGGGTGGTGGATGAAGAAGACTGAAACTGGAACCTATTCCTTCCCATGTCCTCATCACCATGCGAGAGACTCCTCAGTCCTCTACATGTTTTACACCTTTCAAGCTCTTATTCAGCCAATGGCCCAGAGGCCTAATGGACACGGTCAAGGAAGACTGGGAGGAGCAGACATCCCCTTTCTGCTCCCTCATCGACTATATCCAGGAGATGCATGAGCCAACTGAGCAGGTGGCCCCCATCATATGAACATGCAAATGGCCCATAGAGATATAAATCTCCTGAATCATTGGGTGAAACCAGTGCCGGCAGTCTCAGCCTTTCCTGTCCCATCCACATGTCCACCTGACCCAGAGCAAGTCTACAAGGGACACCTGCCCAAGCACAAAAGCTGCAAGAGTTGGAGGATCAGTTCAAGGACATGTTTTCTGCAGAGCCCAGATGGACCCACCTACTGCAGCATGAAATTAAGACCCCAGCTGGACTGGTCATCCAACAGTGGATCTACTGCATCCCAGAGGCCCGCCATCAAGCTATAGAAGCAGTAGTGACCCAAATGCTACAAGAGGGCATCAGTGAAGAATCCACCAGTCCCTGGTCCAGCTCCACTGTTGTGCTGAAGCCGGATTGAAGCCTCTGACTTTGCAATGACTTCTGGAGGCTGAGCAATGTGTCAGAGTTTGACAGCTACCTCTTGCCATGGGTGGATGACTTCACAGAGTGCCTAGGGAGTGCCCAGTTTACATCCACCATTGACACAACTAGTGACAGGTAGCCCTCTTCAGGGAGGCTTGGCCCAAAACTGTCTTCCAACTTCGGGCAATGGCAATATCGGGTCCTTCCGTTTGGACTCCATGGGGCTCTCGCAATGTTCCAGATGCTGATGGACATCGTCCAGAGACCCCCTCCTTCCTACGGTACGTCACAGCTTACCTGGACAACATGATCATCCACTCTAATGGCTGGCAAGCTCAGGGAGGTGCTGAATGGACTCCAGGCAGGGCTGGCAGAAGCCTTTCCTCATGTCTATGTTCAATCCTGCCACTAGAGGGCACCACGGTACTAACACTACTCCAACTATACATCCATCCATCCATCCATCCATTATCTCTAGCCGCTTATTCTGTCCTATAGGGTCGCAGGCAAGCTGGAGCCTATCCCAGCTGACTATGGGTGAGAAGCAGGGTACACCCTGGACAAGTCGCCAGGTCATTGCAGGGCTGACACAGAGACAAACAACCATTCACACTCACATTCACACCTACGGTCAATTTAGAGCCACCAATTAACCTAACCTGCATGTCTTTGGACTGTGGGGGAAACCGGAGCACCTGGTGGAAACCCTACTCCTACTACTGCCAATATTATTATTATTATTATTATTACTGCAACTACTGCTAAAACCACTGGTAACACTGCTATTATTACGACAGAATAAAAAAAGTTGCTGAAAGTGAATAAACTGATAATGAATATGATGTATATTGATATAGTATATTTCATATGTTTCAAAAATGTCATGTTTTCTTGTGAAGAGCTGGAAATTTGTTCTGACAATGCTAACACACACACACACACACACACACTTTTCAATGAAACAGCAATTAAACGACAATATGCCTGTAAACAAGGGGAGGGGGTTATTAAATATTCAGTGTGTGTGTGTGTGTGTGTGTTTGTGTGTGTCGAGTGAAATTCCTGCCTCAGGCAGTATGAATGCTGTACGAATGCCCAGAGGGAGCAGGGATATGGGAGCACAGCCAACCCCTTATGCCCGTCCTTATGCCAACCATCCGTTTTTTCTCCACCCTCCTGCTGGATAGAGCGGAACAAACCCTCCCCCCTGCATTTCCCCTCAATCCACTGCTCCATCTCTCCTGCCAAAATTACGTTTCCGGTTCAGCTTTTGTCCATCCTTCTATCCCTTCCTTCATGTTCTAGTGTGTCCTGACGAGAGTTGGCCTCAGCATGGACGAAGGCCCATCAGGGTCAGCCAAGATCATTGATCAGTGCAGACACACAGCAAAACTGCATTCAACTTCATGAGAGTGTAAAGCCACTGGGCTGAGAACTAA